>NC_059332.1:143865231-144115231 GCF_018350155.1 Leopardus geoffroyi
TGCAGGAGCCACAGGCAATTGTACCTTCCTGATGGTGGAGTGACCACAGGGAGGGCGTGGTGATCGAGTGCTTGAGGCAGGGACAACTTCATGTCCTGTGGCTGTGTGCTGAGGAAGCCTGGAAAGGCAAGTGGGCAAGGGGTAGATTCTACAAAAGTCATACTAAACAGAGTTTTGTAAACTTTCTTCCACTTGAAATATATTGCAGGCATTTTCCCATCATTAAATAATCTTTGACATTACTTTCAGTGGCCACTTAATAATCCACACACGTGCATAGCTTAATCTGTTACCAAACAAGGGCTTATTGTAAGATACTTTCATTGTTTCTTATTCTTGGCTATTATATGTAATGCTTCAGGGTTCATCCTTGTGAATAAATATCCTTGCACCCTTGATGTTTCATGTGGATGCATTCCTGGAAGTAAAATTGCCAGGCCAGAGGATGTACCATTAAAAAAAATATATGTACCGGGGCGCCTGGGTGGCGCAGTCGGTTAAGCGTCCGACTTCAGCCAGGTCACGATCTCGCGGTCTGTGAGTTCGAGCCCCGCGTCAGGCTCTGGGCTGATGGCTCAGAGCCTGGAGTCTGTTTCCGATTCTGTGTCTCCCTCTCTCTCTGCCCCTCCCCTGTTCATGCTCTGTCTCTCTCTGTCCCCCCCAAAAAATAAATAAAAACGTTGAAAAAAAAAATTAAAAAAAAAAAAATATATGTACCATTAAAAAAAGAAAATGGAACAAAAGTGACAAATGTTACCCCTCAAAGGCTTGTGCCAATTTCCAATTCTACTATCAAAAGAGGACATTAGGGGCTCCTGGGTGGCTCAGTCAGTTAAGCGTCCAACTCTTGGTTTCAACTCAGGTCATGACCTCACGGTTTATGGGATCGAGCCCCACGTCAGGCTCAATGGCACAGGGAGCCTGCTTGGGATTCTCTGTCTCCCTCTCTCTCTGCCTCTCCCCTGCTCACTCATTAAAAAAAAAAAAAAAAAAAAGGATGCTAGACTGCAGTCCTCAAAAGGCAATGTCTCTGTGCCCATGAACTCAGTCCTCAGTCTGGTGAGACTTTCCTTCAAAGATGATTGTACCGCAGCCTTTCATGTTTTCAGATGTCATTGGTTTCTTCGTTTCCAGATTGGAAGTACTCTGCTGAAACAATTTTGGAGTCTGCTAAATGCTGATGAACTGATGTATACCACGCACTTTCACTCAAATCAATAATGAAAGCTAGCTTGTATGTATCAGATACTTCACACCAGGTCTCATTCTGAGCACCACATATGTGTATACAGAAGTCTTCACAACTCAGTCAAGCAGGTGCTGTTATTCTTTTACAGCTGAGGAATCTGAGACACAAAGAGGAAATAGCTGAGCTGACAATAAAACCCAGGCGTTCTGGCTCTAGAGTCCAGAGTCCAACCACTATATTATACTGCCTCTCTCAAACTAGCTGTAAATTGTCCTCTTAGAAATAACACAAACAACCTTTTTGACTGATCATCTCCTAAATATTGAGGGTGCAAAACTTTATCCAAAGGAGAAGTATAATATGCCATCCAGACATCCCAGTCCAAAAGTTCTTCTTGTCAGTGTGCCCACTGGCTAGCCTCTGTCTAGATTTCAGGTTAGTGCTCTGAATTTTACACTTTGATTTAAACACATATCCATCCAGATAGCTTTTAACCTTAGGTAACCATAAGAGTCTTGCCCTTTCTCCAAATGCACTGGCAATGGTCTTCGACGTGGTTAGCGTATATCGGCCAAGCTAAGGAAGGTGAAGGTAACCCCAAGCTGTTCTAGGGCATAGTTGGCCTGGTTCCTTTTATATCCATGGAGGGCATTTCTCTGCATATCAAAGGCAAGACTATATCTGGAAGAGTCAGGGGTTCCTTGTCTATGGTATTGGTTCCAGAGAAAATATAATCACCATGAAATAAAGGCATATTGATCAAGACTCAGCAGGTTTGGAGGGTCTGGTAGGAACTGTTAGGCAGGATTTGTCCTGGGACAGCCCTTAAAACATGTGACTTGGAGGGGCGACTGGATGGCTCAGTCAGTTAAGCGTCCAACTTCAGCTCAAGTCATGACCTCATGGTTCGTGGGTTCAAGCCCCACGTTGGGCTCTGTGCTGACAGTTCAGAGCCTGGAGTCTGCTTCAGATTCTGTGTCTGCCTCTTTCTCTGCCTCTCCTCTGCTCACTTGCTCTCTCTCTCTCTCTCTCTCTCTCTCTCTCTCAAAAATAAACATTGAAAAACAATTTTTTTTTAATCTGACTTGGATGTTACTCAAAGAAAGGAAACATTTCTGCAGTAAGCACCAAGTGACTTTAAGGGAAAGTTCTAAGCCCTGGAGAGACAAGAAACCTATGGTCAAATGCATCATTTGCCTCTGAAAGTGAGCACCGGGGGCAAAGAATCTTGGAGGCATTGATGCACAAAATCCTAACAAGGAGGTCTTTGCCTTCACAGGAGGTCAACCAACTATCCCTCAAAAGTGAGGAAAGAAGCTTAGGCTGAGGCAGATCAGTCTTCATTTCCAGTATTATCTTTCCTGGCCCTGCTTGGGTGTAATCACCAGATGGGAGAAGGGCAAGCACAGAGATTGCACAGTAGAGGCCAAGAGAAGAAACTGACACCTGACACCATCTGGTAGTGTTGAGCCCCTGGAATTTTGGGTCAGATTTGAGTAAAAATGACAAAGTGATTCCTTTTGAGATTAGCCAGCAGTCAGGACTACGGGCCATAGGTTCGTTTTGCATCAGTTGCTCAGACACCTGCCAGTCAGCACCCTCCTTCACTTGCAAGTGTCCCAGTTTGGCTGACAAATTACATTATCAAACTTGAGGTTCCAGTCAAGATGGAGTAGCCCCGTTCCTTGTTAATCTTCCCTCCTGCAACTCAAAACCCCTGGATATAATACAACAAACATAGAAGGACTGAATGGTAGAAAGAAGAAAGAAAGCTGGCTGGGGACCTCAGGACTTGAGGAACAGCAAAAAGGTCATTTCTCTGGGTTTCTTTTAGCCTCCTATATATCTTGGATGGATGCTAGAGGAGCCCTGAACTTCCATCAGCTACAAGGCAGGCTGAGGCAAGCTAAGGCAGGCTCTCTAGCACTTTGCTGGGGTGATGTCAGTGAGTCCGGGGGAAGCAGAACATCCACTCCCTTCTGAATCTGTATACAATACTCCAAGAGGGTGGCTGACTGCAAAAACAGAAGATTAAATGAGATCCAGAGTCTCACAACATATTACTCAAAGTGTCTAGGATACAATCAAAAATCACTGGCCATGGTCTGTGCGGAACTGGGGTACAGGTCACTCACTGCCCTTGACCTAAGACAGTTTTCAACATCTGTGTCACCTTGGTGTTGGCACCCATTGATTTCCTTTTCTCGTTTAAGTGGAGATCTTCCAGTTTCCTGGTGTGATGATGATTTTCATCTGTATCCTGGACACTTTGGGTACCGTGGTGCCAAGCGCATGTGATCTCGGAAACCCCTGAAGGTACTGTCAGTGCCCACACCACACTCCCCATGGAAGATCTGTCATCACTTCACCACAGCACTCACAAGGAAAGACCCATCAATCCTCTCATGACATTTTCGAAGTGGGGAGATCGCATTGATTGGGATCGTCTGTTTTTCCCCCTCCAATGAGTGTCAAATGCCATAAGGAAAAAACTAAGAAAAAATAACTTTAAATTCCCCCAAGCTTCTCAAGTTTGAAACACACACTTCTCAAAGGAAAGCCTCCTGTTTTCTTGTTTCCATACCTCCAACCTATAAAGCAGGGAAAACACAGCCTCTGCCAGGCCTTCTGCTAAGAGCTATTTATTATGACAGAGCCAGTTGTCACTGTCCACATGAAGTCATCTGGGCCTGAGCATGTTAGGCGCCTGGCTTAGAAGGCCATGTCATTCCTTGAGCTATGGAATATTGTTTTGGCAAAAAACAGCTAGCTGTATGCTCTCACCCTTAGGAAACCATCCAATACCTCCCCTCATCCAGTTCATCAGAAGCACGCCATCTCTGAAACACGCTCCCCTAGCCCTGGATATTCTCTGCAGACACATTCTCCTTTTTCGGGGGGAGAGGGGTTGGCACACCTCTCGAAGGAGCAGAGAGGTGTCATGGTGACTAGAGCCATGATGAAGAAACGTCCATCTGTACAGCTATTTGCAGTAAAAGTCTAAGGCCCCAGCTGGCGTCCTTCAGAAGCCGAAGGGGAGAGTGAACGTGAGGTGTTCTCGGGAGCCCGGGACTCTGAAACCTTTCCCAAGTAGAAAGGCCTGTGTGCATCCTGCCAGCTCGTACTTTTTCAGCTGATTCCACTTGAGAGCAAACTTTCCAGAAAAAATGGAAAAACACATCTTAGAGATAAATCAACATCAGTTCCAACTTTTTGTTTCAGTTGTTTTGCTTCATGCTCTGCCCTTGTTCATGATTGTGTTGCAATGGCCCTCCTGCCTGCTGCATGTTCTCTTAGGTCAAACGATGAGGTATGCCCCAGAGAGCTAACTTTTCACCTGGGTGGTCTGTTATAAAACAAAGTTCCTGTGAGAGAATCCTAGGATTTTAGAGTGGAAAGAAGCTTAGTTATCAACTACTCCAACATGCTCCTCTTATTGATGATGAGGCCCAAAGAGATTAAGTAACTTGTGCAAGCGTGCATAGCAATCCGACTGCAGAGTCAGAGATGGTGCAGGGTCTCCAGAAGGTGCAGGACCCTTTCTGCCTCCACGTGGTAAACCCCTAGATTCTCCAGTTTGGGGTTGATCTTGATTTCAAAATGGATTGCAAATATTTTCACTGTAAATGGAGATACCTAACAACAATTTAAACCTCTGGGTACTTTTCTAAAATTTTCTACTTCCTGGGATCAAATAATACACTATTTTCCAACTTAAGCCCTCAAAATTTAAAGAATGCCTAACCTAATCTTATTCAACTGAACCAAAGGATTGCAGACTTTGAGATGTTTAGAATAGTATTTCAAGTCAATTTCTGGTTTGAGTTTAGCATCGTAAGTAAACATGTCATGTTTGTCATCCCCTTTGATGTATCTGGAGCCTGGGATTTATAGTCATAAACTATTCACCCAGTACGTCATCCTCATAACAGGAATCAATCAAATCATCATGGTAAAGATGGGATTGGTATGTCGGATATACTGATGACATTCTAGGCCAATAACACAAAGCCAAGAAAGCAATTACTAGATAGGACATATGTTCAAACTAATGTAGAACATTCTCAAACAATACACAAGCAGCACTCGATTGTGTGTGTTTTCCATAAAGCAGTAATTGGTCAACACCTATACTAATAGCTTTCATATTTCTTAAAGAATATGTTCTTTAGATAAAGGCAAACTGCTCATTGAATAAAATCTTCCATTGAATCTATATTTTGGAGACACTACGTGTCCTAGACTTGCTTTCTGAGATGTTGGTATCTCTAGCTGGTTGAATGATGGCCCCCCAGAATCTGTAATATGTGACCTTATTTGAAAAGAGACTCTTTGCAGATGCGATTAAATTCAGGATCTCAGGATTATCTCTTCAACTTATCTCTTCAGATATCTCTTGATATCGGGATGGGTCCTAACTCCAATGATGTGCTCTTATGAGAAGAGAAGAAGAACATATGTGAGAGAGAAGACAGAAGAGAAGCTCATGAGAAGTCAGACGTGGAGATTGGAGTAATACTGCAGTAAATTAAGGAATGCTTGGAGCCACCAGGAGCTAAAAGACGCAAGGAAAAATTTCCCCCAGAGCTCAAAGGAAACATAGCCCTGTAGACATCTTGATTTTGGCCCGGTGACACTGCTTTCAGACTTCTGCCTCCCAGAACAGTGAGAAAATAAGTTTCCTTGGCTTGTGACCACATCACTCCAATCTCTGCCCCCATGGTCACATCATCTCCTCTGGGTGTATGTCTAAACCTCCTCTGCCCCTCACCAATAAGGACACTTATGATGGCATGTGGGACCCACCCAGATTACCCAGGATAATCTCTTTATATCAAGATTATTAATTTAATCATACCTACAAAGACCCTTTTTCCAGGTTCCAGAGATTAAAACTTACTCTCTTGGGGGAGGGCCATTAATCCACATCCTACACCCACAAATCTCATTGGCTTTACACAACAGATACCAACATAAACAGGTGACCTTCTCCATCTTGTGGTATGCCATCCCGAACACATGACTGTGGAGGGCATAGCAGCAAGGGAAGAAGGGAGATGGGAAAGGATCCCAGGCTCTCATTTACCTTGGCCTGAAACCAGCTCACGTCAGTTCTGCTTATAGTCCATTGGCCAGAGCTAGTCATATGGACCCAACCCAAATATAAGGAAAGCTGGCATATGTAAGGGGGACAATGGATATTCGATGGGCACTGTCTTTGCAACATGCTGAAAGAGGTCATACAATTACAGGGGACCTGTACTATGGGAGACAGCTACTGCTTCTGTCACCCAACACTGTTCCCCACCTCATCCACTCTTCCATCCCCCTCCTTTGCAGAACCCTCCCCATGCCATGTGCCTCTAGTCTCAAAGGTGGCAGCATTACCCAATCTGTCCAATAAAAGTCTTAATGTGGGATTTTCCATTTCAATACTAAGAGGAAAAGGTATCCCTTCCTTTGCCAAGGTAGTACAATGCAATTCTAACTACCCAGAGTTAGATCAAAGGCCATACGTAAAGAGCACAATCCTCTAACAAATCACCCTCAGCTCAGATGCCAGCTACAAGTTGGGGGTCCCCAGGGAAGTCATACTTCTGACCCACTGCTATAAATTCAGGGATTCCCACTACCTCCTCAGGTTTGATAATTCACTAGAATTACTCTTAGAACTTGGGAAAACATGATACAGGTTTATTATAGTACAAAGATAACAGCACCAGACAAATAAGGAGACACACAGAATGATATCTGGGAGGGTTCCAAATGCAAAGCTCCCATGTCCTCAGGACGTGTCACTCTCTCAGCACACTGATGTATAAATACCAGAGTTTTACTGGGGTTTCATTCTGTAGGTATGATTTATGGGGTCATTGGCCTTGTGATTGAACTGTCTCCACCCTCCTTCCTTCTGCAGGAAGTCGGGCTAATACCACTTGGCTCACAGCCCCAACCCTCTAACAGCACAGTCGACCTTTCTGGCATAGCTGGCACTCTCCAGAAACTGTCTAGGGGCTGACCATGAGTCACCTCACTAGTATAAACTCAGGTGTGGTCCAAGCAACCCACACCAATTACAAAGACATTCCTAACACTTGGGAAATTCCAAGACGTTAGAGGCTCTCTTTCAGAAACCATGGACAAAGGCCAGCCAAATTCAGCATACAACAGCTGGGATGATAGCAGTCTGTAGCTGTGTGCTACCAGATCTCTGTCTCTATTCATTCCCTCTGTCCACCCCCATCACCTACCACATAGAGGAAAAGCCCTGTAATAAGAGAATAAAACCAACACAAAGAGAGATGAGATGAGAGATGGAGAGTGAGAACAAGCCGTGACAACATGGTTTGATTCCTTCAGTGCAGCCCTGTCTTTCCCAAGTACTGATATCAGTAAACCCCAGCTCTTGCGTGAGCCACATGGACTTAAATTCCCGTCAATTGGCACCCAAAGAAGCTAATACCTCTGCCCTCTAGGAGCACACTATTTGATCGAGAGGTGAGATATACAAATGAAAAATTAAATAACAATTGCCAGGCAATAATTTAAGAACAACCACACAACCATTTGAGTAAGTAGCAAACTCAGAAGACAGAACTATTCTTCCCAAGGAAGTTTCCACAGCTAGGACGCTCACTTGTACTCCTGTTCTCATTTATTCAGCAATGTGCCAGTGCTTGGGATGTCAGGACACAGTCACTATGAAACACATCTAAGAGCTCAAGGAACACAAGGAAGACAGTTGAATCTTATTTTATACCTTAAGGTGTTTCCCATTATCTTCAAGGGAGGGGGAGTCCAGAAGAATAAACGGAGTCACAAAACTCTGAAAATACATATTGATTTTTAAAACTGAAAACCGTGGGTACTTGGGTGGCTCAGGCAGTTAAGCATTGGACTTAGCGCAAATCATGACCTCACGATTTTTTGATCTTGAGCCCTGCATTGGGCTCTCTGCTGTCAGTGCTGAGCCTGCTTCAGATCCTCTGTTACCATCTCTCTTGTTCCTCCCCTGCTATCTCTCTCTCTGCCCCCCCCCCATGCTGCTCGTGCTTTCTCTCTCTCTCTCAGAAATAAACATTTTAAAAACCTGAAAACCAGCATTAAATTTCAATCACTGTTTAAAAATATTAATTTCTATCCCCCCCCCCCCCACATAGACTAAAAGGTATATTTCAATGAAGGAAAGGTGGAGAATGATAATGGCGAATTACGCAAGTGACAACTTCCACTTCTGAAAAGGTTGGAAATCACTACTTTATACAAAATGTGTGTTTCTGAGAATCTCTGTGACCCTCCATGATTCGGGTCCTATTTTAGCATTGATTACGGGGACCACTTCAGAGCAACAGTTCACTCCATCTTACCTGGCAATCAGCTGCCTGTGATCTCCCCACCAGCCCCTGCTGGGCCAGTAAGTAAAGCAAAAGCAAGTACTGACTCGGCATTGCTTCTCCAAAAAGCATGTCTAGTGGCATCAGCTGAATCCTGTCTGTGGTGGGCATGACCCCCGTAGACAGCCTAGCAGACCCCCATGTCGGTCCCATGTCACTCTTGTAGAGAAAACTTCCTTCCATGGAGGTAAATCATCAGCTTTAGTGGGAGTTGGCAGGATTCAGAGGCAAGCTCTACCCCCTACAACAGTTCACAGAGCCTTGACAAGGACCTTGGTCCTCAGGGTCCTTAAACTTGAGAAACTAGACAGGATCCAAAATCCCTGGAGGGCAGGAGGGAGTGGGGCTGATAGCTGACAGGCTCAGAGACAGCGTTTAGCATCTGGCAAAATTATCTGTTGAATGAACCCTCCTACGCACACTGGGATGTCCTTTTGGAGTGCAAGGGATCCCTCATGCGCCTGGGATTTGGTAAATTCTGAATGCTGGGAATAATATGCCCCACATCGACCCAGCTAATGTTTCAATAAGCCAGAAACTGGTTTCCAGGGTGATGATGTGCTTCCAACACTGCGGTTTAGAAAACTGGAACTTCAGAACATTACCAACAGCACCTGGGAGTGCCAGCCAATGACAGTCTGCCCAGGGGTGGGGCCAGCCAAGGCTTGAGAAGTGAGGATAGTAACTACCATTTATTTGTGCCTGCGATGTGCCAGGTCCTGTGTTAAGGATTGTATAAAGGTCATCTCTTTAATTCTCATGATGACCTTACATGCTAAATACTGTTATTCCCATTTTACTGATGAGAAACTGAGGCTGAGTGATGTCACCGAACTGATTAGTGGGACCAGAATACAAAAGCCTGTCTAGCTCCAAACCCCACATTCCAAATGCCTGCTTCTATGTAGCAAACACTGCTGATTGTCTTCTAATTGTCATTCCCCACCTCTTCATACAAATAAAATCTTATAAAATTGTACACGTAAGGACAATAAGGAAAAGTTAGCAAAGCACATGGATGGAGACTGATGGATGAGGAGGGTGGTGAGCACACACTTTGAGCAGATGCAAGAGGGACATGAGGAGTGAGCCACGTGAATGCTGGGAGAAGCATCCAAAGCAAAGGGAAGAGTAAGTGTCAAGATTTACAAGGGGCACCTGGGGAATCGCAAGGAGGTGGATGCAGTCTGAAGGAGGCAAATGAAGAGAAAGCAGTAAGGGCTGCGGTCAGAGGTGGGTGGGTGGGAACGAGGTAGGGCCTTGCAGTCTGCTATAAGGACTCTGGCTGTGGATCTGAGCGAGACCGAAGCCACTGGAGGGCTTTGAGAGGGAAAATGGCATGTGTCACCACATTGTAACACCCCCGCTGCTGAAGAGGAGGGAGAATAGAATCACAGAGACTAGCTGGGAGGCCACAGCCACATTCTGGTAAGAATAGGTAATGGCTTGAACTGGGCCAGTCAGAAGCTGTCAAGATCCGGATATAATTTGAAGATTTGCTGGTACTTGGGAGATGTTGGAGAAAGTGTTAAGAACTCCAGGGTTTGGGAGCAGAAGAAATGAAAAAATGGACTTGCCATTTGCTGAGGTAGGACAGCTGGAGGAAGAGCAGGCTTGGGGCAGAGAAGAAGTTTAAGATGCCAATTAGACACTGCACTCAAGCAGGAATTGTGGATTTATGAGTCTAGAGTTTGGTGGAGAGTCCCAAGTTGGAGGTCTAAACCCAGGAGTCATTAGCACATAAGTGATATTTAAAGCCATGAGATAGGATGAGATCACCAAAAGAGAGGACATGGGTAGAAAAGAAAGGTCTGAGGACTAACCCAACTTATGTCAATGTTTGAAGTCCAAGAAAGCAGAAGAACCCCAAAAAAGAGACTGAGAAGGAATATCAGTGCTATAGGAAGGGAACGAAATCCAAGTAAAAAGTGTTTCAAGGCAAAAACAGTGATCAGTTATGTCAAATGCTGCTGAGGAGTCAAGAAAGGAAAAATATCCACTGTAACTGTCAACACTTCTGGAACCTTGATGAGAGTAGATTTAGAGTAAAGGGCATGAAACTCTGATTGTGTTCAACATCATTACTCACCAGGGAAATGCAGATCAGTGCCACAATGAGACATCACATCACATCTATTAGAATGGATAGAATCAAAAAGACAAGAAATAAGTGTCAGGCAGGATGAAGAGAAGAGGGAACCCCTGGGCACTGTTGGTGGGAACATAATTGGTGCAGCCACTATGGAAAATAGTATGAAGGTTCCTCAAAAAATTAAAAATAGAACTACCATATGACCCACCAATTTTACTTCTGGGTATTGACTCAAAGAAAATGAAAACACTAACTCAAAAAGATCTATGTTTATCACATTCATTGTGGCATTGTTTACAATAGCCAAGAGGTGGAAGTAACCCAACTGTCCATCATCAGATGAATGGATAAAGATAGTGTGGTATAGAGATATTCAATGGAATATTATCCCACCATAAAAAAGGACATCCTGTGGGAATGCAAGCTGGTGCAGCCACTCTGGAAAACAGGATGGAGGTTCCTCAAAAAAACTGAAAATAGAACTACCCTACGACCCAGCAATTGCACTATTAGGCATTTATCCAAGGGATACAGGTGTACTGTTTCGAAGGGACACATGCACCCCCATGTTTATAGCAGCACTACCAACAATAGCCAAAGTATGGAAAGAGCCCAAATGTCTATCGACGGATGAATGGATAAAGAAGGTGTGGTATATCTATACAATGGAGTATATCAAAAAGAATGAAATCTTGCCATTTGCAACTACGTGGATGGAACTGGAGGGTATTATGCTAAGTGAAAGCAGTCAGTCAGAGAAAGACAAATAACATATGACTTCACTCATATGAGGACTTGAAGAGACAAAACAGATGAACATAAGGGAAGGGAAACAAAAATAACATAAAAACAGGGAGGGGAACAAAACATAAGAGATTCTTAAATATGGAGAACAAACAGAGGGTTACTGGAGGGGCTGTGGGAGGGGGGATGGGCTAAATGGGTAAGGGGCATTAAGGAACCTGCTCCTGAAATCATTGTTGCACTATATGCTAACTAATTAGGATGTAAATTAAAAAAATAAAATTATAATTTAAAAAAAGGAAATCCTGTCAGTTTTGACAATATGGATGGACCTTGAGAGCATTACGCTAAATGAAGTAAGCCAGACACAGAAAGATAAGTACGGTGTCATCTCATTTACATGTAGAGCCTAAAAAAAAAACCAAATTCACAGCAAAGAGAACAGATTGGTGGTCACCAGAAGCAGAGGGTATAGGGTGGGCAAAATGAGTGAAGGTAGTCAAAAGGTACAAACTTCCAATTATAAAATAAGTAAGTCATGGGGATGTAATATACAACAGGGTGACCATAGGTAATACTATATTGCCTATTTGAAAGTTGCCGAGAGAGTAAATCTTAAAAGTTCTCATTAGAATAAAAAAAAAAAAAAAGTTCTCATTAGAAGAAAAAAAATGTGTACATATGTGTGGTGCTGAATGTTAACTAGATTTATTGAGGTGATCATTTCCCAATATATACAAATATTGAATCATTGTGTTGTACACCTGAAACTAATATGCTGTATGCTGACTGTAATTCACTTTTTTTGCATCAGGAATCTCTAAGAGTTTGAGGGGCTGTGATCCATAAACCATAGAGGAAAACCAAATATATATGAGAAATGTATTTTGGTCATCTGAACGGCCAAATACATAAATTCATTATAAATCACAGTATCACAGAAATGAAAATCTACATATTAGCTTCGAGCCACATATTTCTCTCAGACTATCCTAAGCATCAAGTTAGAAGGCCATGGGATGGGATGCCTGGGTGGCTCAGTCGATTAAGCATCTGACTCTTGATTTGGCTCAGGTTATGACCTCAGGATTCTGAGGTCGAGCCCCATGTTGGGCTCCACGCTGGGCATGGAACTCACTTAAGATCCTCTCTCCATCTGTCTCTGTGCCTTCCCTGCTTGTGTGCTCTCTCTCTCTCTCTCAAAAGAAGAAGAAGGAGATGGAGGAGGTGGAGGAGGAAGAGGAGGAAGGAAGGAAGGAAGGAAGGAAGGAAGGAAGGAAGGAAGGAAGGAAGGAAGGAAGGGAGGGAGGGAGGGAGGGAAGGAGGAAGGGAAAGAAAAGAAAGAATGCCATGGTAAATTGTTTGACCTCGAGAACAAAAGGTTAGAGGGAGAGGAACTTCTTAAAGGACCAGCTTCAGCATGTACAGTCTCTCCACAGATTGAGCCCTTACCCCCATCTTATCAGGCAATGACGATTTATTAGACTCACCTCCTTGGCTGCAGTGTAGTGCCACTAATGATCGATTGAGGGAGTCAGTCAGTGCATGCCTATGTTGGGTGATGGGTTAGCTGGCTGTTAAAAGGATCTTCTTTGTAAAACAACACAAAAGAATGGTTTGAAAATGCCTACAGAAATTTGTACAGATAACAGAAAGTGATTCTGACACTTATGGTACCACACAGATGGCAGGTGGAGCCAGGCAAGTGGGGATCAGAATTTTCAGATAGAGCGGAGAACTGTCATTTATCTTCGAGTGGAAAAGAGAAAATTATCTGAAAAAGGTGAGATTCAGTTTGATCTTCATTTTGCCTTACTAATAAAGAGTAACTCTCAAAGTTGACTAGTGAGCAGACTTTATTTATATTCTGAAATGGTAATAGTACTCCAAATAATCCTCTGACTTAACAAGTACAAAGCAAACAGATTTTAAAAACAATCCAGAATAGATTACTGCTATGAAATATAAGTTTGAAAGTTAAATAGAAAGAGTTGATCTTTGAGGTGCCTGGGTGGCTCAGACACTTAAGCGTCTGACTCTTGGTTTCCACTCAGGTCATGATCTTGTGTCCGTGGGTTCGAGCCCTACGTCAGGCTCCGCACTGACAAAGGAGAACCTGCTTGGGTCTCTCTCTCTCTCTCTCTCTCTCTCTCTCTCTCTCTCTCTCTCTCCCTTCCTCATGTGCTCGCTCTCTCTCTCTCTCTCTCTCAAAATAAATAAATAAACTTAAAAAAAAAAGAGTTGGTCACGGAAATAGTACGTTTTTGGCTTTAAACGTTTTATGTGGCAAATTTCAACAGTATAGTTATAACAACATAAGGAATCTTCCATGTCCCCATCACCCAGCTTCAACAATTGTCAGCACAAGCTAGTCTTTTTTTTTTTCCCCCAACGTTTATTTATTTTTGGGACAGAGAGAGACAGAGCATGAACGGGGGAGGGGCAGAGAGAGAGGGAGACACAGAATCGGAAACAGGCTCCAGGCTCTGAGCCATCAGCCCAGAGCCCGACGCGGGGCTCGAACTCACGGACCGCGAGATCGTGACCTGGCTGAAGTCGGACGCTTAACCGACTGCGCCACCCAGGCGCCCCAAGCTAGTCTTGATCTACATGCCCATCCCAGACACCCCGTCAGTTCATCTACAAATCCTTCAGTGTGTATTTCACAAAGATCAGGAGTTGGGATTTTTTGGTTTATCATAACCACAATACTATCATCACACCTAAAAATCAACCATTCTTTAATACCACGGTTTCTGTCTGAATTGAGAATAAATATTTTGATGAGCTCTACATAAGTAATTTAAAACATTTTCTTGTAAAATATTTTTAAATTAGGGCGCCTGGATGGCCCAGTCATTTTTGCATCCAACTCTTGATTTCAGCTCAGGTCATGATCCCACGGGGTTGTAGGATCAAGCCCCATATCAGGCTCTGTGTTGGGTGTGGAGCCTGCTTAGGGTTCTCTCTCCCTCTGCCCCTCTCCCCTGCTCACACACTCTCTCTCGCAAATAAAAATAAAATAAAATATTTTTAAATTAAAATGAATATAAACATTATGTATAACTGTAAATATACAATGAAGTAGAATGTAAAATTTACACAAACTTTTCTGGTTTGTTTTACTTTTAAAAATTTCTTTGGGGCACCTGGGTGGCTCAGTCAGTTAAGCATCCGACTTCAGCTCAGGTCATGATCTTGTGGTTTGTGAGTTAGAGCCCCGTGCCGGGCTCTGTGTTGACAGCTCAGAGCCTGGAGCCTGCTTCGGATTCTGTGTCTCCTCCTCTCTCTGCCCCTCCCATTCTTATTCTCTGTCTCTCTCTGTCTCTTAATAATAAATAAACGTTTAAAAAAAATTTTTTTAATTTCTTCAAACATACATATGTAGAATTTTACATAAATATACAAATATGGTAATATATAAACTGTTCATTTTGTTTTCTTAGACCCCTTTTACACACAGAGCCACACAGACTGGCAATCTCTTGATCTAGTGTCTGCTTTCCTAATTTTTTTTCTCTAAATTTATACTGGCCCCCTAAGCATTATAGATTATGCAGTAAACAATAAACTCCCTGTGCTATTTGGGCTTACATTCTTGAGTTACATTTTACTTATACATAGAAAAATATACCATAGACATAAACTGTGAATATATTATACAGTTTCCAGATTCCTGATTTTCTCACTCATCACTATCAAATCTACTGGTATAGGTCTCTTCATCCACTTTAATGTTTGCATAATACTTCAGTCTATCCCATAAACTGTTTGACTACTTCTCTGGTAGTATTTCCTTTGTTTACCTTTTTTTTTTTTTTTTGCCACTATAGACATCCTTACACATATGTTATCATTCCCTGGTGCTTTTGTTTCTATAGATTCTATAGAAGTACGATTGTGGGGTCTGGATATGTGTGTTCATATCCAGAGTATATAAAGATTTGTTAGGGAGGGGAAAAGCCATGATAAAGGAGGGATGCAAAGAGAGACAGAATTAGTCAGAGAAAGACAAAAATCATATGACTTCACTCATATGAGGACTTGAAGAGACAAAACAGATGAAATAAGGGAAGGAAAACAAAAATAATATAAAACCAGGGAGGGGGACAAAACAGAAGAGACTCAAAAATATGGAGAACAAACTGAGGGTTGCTGGAGGGGTTGTGGGAGGGGGGTGGGCTAAATGGGTAAGGGGCACTACGGAATCTACTCCTGAAATCATTGTTGCACTATGTGCTAATTTGGATGTAAATTTAAAAAAATAAAAAATAAAACAAGTTTAAAACAAAAGAGAGAGACAGACAGACAGACATGCAGAACCCATGGGAAGAATGTCAAGGAGGTTAGATGATCAGCTGTGTGGAGTCCACAGCAGGGCCGACTCTTTCCTAATTCCTTTTGCCTAGAAACACTTAGAAAAATATTTTTCTTTCTATCCTTAGAGTTCTGCAGTATTACTAGAAAACGCCTGGACACAGGCTTTTTCTTAACAAATCAGCCTCAAACCTGGTTAACTCTTTTAAAAAGGCAGACTTTTAAGAAAAAGAGAAGACGGGCCATAGACTGAGAGAAAACATTTGCGAAATACATATCTGATAAAAGACTGTTATCGAAAATATACAAAGAACTTTGAAACTCACCATTACATATTTTAAAATGGGCTGAAGAGGGGCGCCTGGGTGGCTCAGTCGGTTCAGCGGCCGACTTCGGCTCAGGTCATGATCTCGCGGTCCGTGAGTTCGAGCCCCGCGTCAGGCTCTGTGCTGACAGCTCAGAGCCTGGAGCCTGCTTCGGATTCTGTGTCTCCCTCTCTCTCACCCTCCCCTGTTCATGCTCTGTCTCTCCCTGTCTCAAAAATAAATAAAACGTTAAAAAAAATTAAAAAAAAAATGGGCCAAATATCTGAACAGACACCTCACTAAAGAAGGTATGCAAATGGCAGACAAGCATATGAAAAGATGCTCCACAAGATATGCCATCAGGGAGATGCAACTTAAAACAACGACGACATACACTACACACCTAGTAGAATCGCCAAAATCTGGAACAATAGCGACAACAAATGCTGGCAAGGATGTGGAGCAGCAGGAACTCTTGCTCACCTCTGGGGAGCACACAACATGGTGCAGCGACGTTGGAAAACAATTGGGCAGTTTCTTACAAAACTAAGCATACTCTTGCCATACAATTCAGCAAGTACACTCCTTCATACTTACCCAAGTGAATTAAAAAATTATCTCCACGTCAAAACCTGCACTCAGATATCTATGGGAGTTCTTATTCACCACTGTCAAAACTTGGAAACAACTAAGATGTGTTTAGTAAGTGAATGGATACATAAACATGGTATGAAATTCCAGGCAATGAAATATCACTCAGTGCTGAAAAGACATGAGACATCAAGCCAGAAAAAAAATCATAGAAGAACTTTATTTTTTTTTTTAATTTTTTTTTTTCAACGTTTATTTATTTTTGGGACAGAGAGAGACAGAGCATGAACGGGGGAGGGGCAGAGAGAGAGGGAGACACAGAATCGGAAACAGGCTCCAGGCTCTGAGCCATCAGCCCAGAGCCCGACGCGGGGCTCGAACTCACGGACCGCGAGATCGCGACCTGGCTGAAGTCAGACGCTTAACCGACTGCGCCACCCAGGCGCCCCCATAGAAGAACTTTAAATGCATATTACTAAGTGAAAAAAAACAATCTGAAAAGGCTACATATGATATGATTCCAACTATAAGACATTTTGGAAAAGGCAAAACTATGGAGACAATAAAAAGGTCAGTGGTTGCAAGAGATTGGTAGGGGATGAATAGGCAGAACACAGAGGGTTTGTAGGGCGGTGACTCTACCCCATATGATACTGTAATGATGGATACAAGTCATTGTGCATTTTTCCAAACCCATGGAATGTACATCACCACAAGTGAAACCCAATGTGAACTATGGACTTTGGCTGGTAATGAGATTTCAGTGTAGATTCTGTGTAACCAATGAACATTCTGGTGGGGGATGTTGATGGTCAGCAGGCTCTGGAATTGGAGGGGAGTTGGTCTATGGGAACTCTGTGCTTTTTGCGCAACTTTGCTGTAAAACTAAAACTACCCTAAAAGATAAAATCTATTAAAATTTGTACAGAGAAACAGGCTTGGGTTTTCTTCAGTTCAGGGAAGTCTTCTGTTATCGTTAGTATAATAGTCACCCCTCCTCTGTGGCTCCTTTCCCTCTTTCTACCCCCACTAATCACAATCCAAGGTTTTAGGACCTTCCAAGTTTCTTAGCCTTTGCCATTTGCTTTCTATCTCTTATCTTTGCTCTATGTCAAGATACTTCTTGTCTTTGATTTTCCTAGGATGCTAGTTCAGATCTCCATGATGATTTTCTCCTCCTTCAATTAATCTCTTGAATTGTATTTGGTTAGAAAATTATGATTTTTAGCCCCAGAAATTCTTTTCATGCCATATTTAAATTTCCTTCAATACTCTGATTTTTTTTTTTTTATTTAAAATTGTTTTGCGTCTCCTCCAACAGCTCTGTTTGTTTTGTTGTGTCTTCCCCTCTCTAGAGCAAGGCTCTGAGAGGGGATATTGTTTTTCATTGTTGGCTCCTGGTTTCATGTACCTTGGTATCAGGTGCACTCTCACCTGTGGGCTCCAGGTCACAAAAGCAGAGGTGGTCGGTCTCTGCTTAGGTGAAGTCCTCCACCTCCAGGGTCAAAGGCAGGAAAGACCCACCCCACCCATTCAGTTGCCTCTTGGCCCCTTCAGGTCAAGGAGCTCAGGCACATGCACATAGAAATTATGTGAGCCTTACTCCTGGGGTTCCTCAGAGCCTAAAGTCCCTTGCACCCAACTCCCCACTAAGCCCACTAGTCATTTGCCTCAGAAGAAGGGCAAGGAGACTAGAGTGGGAGCAGAGGGTGAGGGAGCTATATTTATTGGGGGTCTTCCCAGAGTGCCAGGATGAACCCTCGGACAAACATGACTTCAAATGCAAGTCCAGGCAAGGCACAACATCAGGAAGCCCCCAAGCATTCTGGTGGCACACATTGTTTCCTCTCTACTGTTGATGGTGTTTGACTGGAAGCAGTTGAGAATAATGGAGCCAGTGAACCCTGAAAGAAGAGGGAAGTGAGAATACTCAGATACACTGAAACAGATGCTTGAAAAACAAAGGTCTCTAAAAGGAATTCTCAGAATATGACTACCTGGCTCAACTTCCCTTAGCTAGTCACACAGATTGGTATGTGTTAGCCTGCTTGGGCTGCTGTAACACAATAACAGCCTGGGCCGCTTAAAGAACAAACATTTATTTCTCACCATTCTCGAGTCTGAGAATTCCAAATCAAGGTACTAGCCACTTCAGTTCCTGTGAGAGCCCTCTTCCTGGCTCGCAGATGGCTGCCTTCTCACTGTGTGCTCACATGGCAGACCTAGAAATCTTTCTCTCTTCCTCCTTGTATAAGCCACTAATGTCATCATGAGGGCCCCAATCTCATGACCTCACCTAATCCTAATTACTGCCAAAGGGCATCATCTCCAAATGCCATCCCACTGGGTATTAGGGCTATAATACATGAATGGGGAGGGGGGGGCACAATTCAATGCCCAGCAATGTACTGCAGCTAACTGCTATATAACAAACTCTCAACTTTCAGTGGCTTAATGTGATAGAAACTTATCTTTCACTTATATAAAATCTAATTGAAAGTGAGGTGTGCTTCACATAGACATTTAGGGCCTGAGGCCAACAGAGTCTCTGCTGTCTTCAACAGGTGATTCCCAAGGTCATTTGAGGAGTCAGCATCAGTCAGCAGAAAGGAGGAAAGATCAGGTTCTTGAACGGGAGGTTTTTCTGGAACAGTCCTGGAAATGATTCACATTAATTCCACTCACATTCCATTGGCCAGAACTCAGTCATGTGGCCTTACCTTTGCAAGACAGACTGGACCTATAGTCTGGCTGTACACCCAGGAAGAAACGCAGTCTAACTACACCTAGGTGCAAGTTTTGTGATACCTGGCACATTTTCCCAGAAAGCCCTATTCAGGAAGGTATTGTACATGTAACCCACTAAGATTTGCTTTCCCAAACTGTATTTATTACCCAGACCTCCAAAATTAATGTATGATTACTCAGATTTGGACTTGTAACAGAACGTATATGTTTTGTAAGTTTCCTCATTGTAGTCAACTTCAAGGTAAGTCTTCAATTTATAAAAGGAATGCAATGAAAATCCTAAATAATAAGTGTTTTCAACAAGTAGGGTATCACTTATGGGGCTTATTATTAAAAATTTAATAATGTACAATGGGCCTCTGGGTATATTGTATCACTATAAAAAGGAAGAAAATTAGATCTACCATAGCGGCACTTCAAGCAGCCAACTTTTCCAAGAAAGTGCAGCAGGACAATCCTCACCAGAGGAAGTAGACCAAAGGCATAGACTTATGTCAGATTCAGCAGGTCAGCAGCCTTGTTGTCTTTTGACCCCAGGTGCATATGGACAGCATTTCAGGGCCCTTTTCTAGTAGACAAGCTGGTAGATCCACATATAAAGACTGTATGCCAGGGAGTCATCCCTCAGATCATGCACTTCAGTGGGGCCCAGTAGGGGATCTGGATCTCATCTCTAGATTTTATCCTCAAGATAGCCCTCAAACCCACCTCTTCTCCCCATCTCCACTCTGTCATCTTTGTTCCAGTCACCATCATCTCACCTCTCCCCTGGACCACACGCTGGCCTTCCAAATAGTCCCCTACATCCATTCTGCCTTCTTCTGATCCATTCCATGTCCCCCCATTAAAATACTGCCACTATTGCCCATTGCTCTTAGAAAGCAAAACTCCAAACATGGCCTACCAGCGCCTGCATAGCTCCTTCCAATGTGTAGCCCCATCTCCCTCCACAGCTCCATGGGCTCCAGCCACCCTGGCCCTCTCTGTCCTTTGTACACCCCACATGCTCTTCCCTTTACCTGGTACATTTCTCCCTCCATCTTGCCTCCTGGCCTCCTTTTGAACCTCATCTTCTGGTAGAACCTTCCTAACATCTTTGAGTAGGTGTAGAGGATCAGAATTTGCCACCCCGAAATATGTCTCTTTGGCATAAGGATTATTTTAGGCTGATTATTTTTAAGAAACTGAAAACACAGAAGAAGCTCTGAAAAACAAGTCAAAGAAGTCAAAATTACCCTTTCATAAGGGATATTTATGTGTGTAAGAGGAATCTCCCTGCTGTCCCTAAAACTCCTATCAGTGGAGAATATAACAACTTCCATCTGCATAACAACCTTGCCCTTGTTTACTGTGCTTTCGCTGTTCATCTGGTCACCTCCCATTACCACTCTCAACCCCCAATCTTTTGTCTTCAGCTGAAGATAATATTTAAGGTGATGGCTTTGGCCATTTTGGAGAGTTTTTCTGCGTCTCTCCCCATGTATATGTAGGGAAAGAAAAATTCTTCTTCTACCCTTCAAGGTCTTCCCACTGGACCAACAATTAAATTTACAAAAGATGTACTAACAGGAGAATAAAACATTTTATTACATGCACACCAAGGCCCAATGAAATTGAGCCCTAAAGATATGACCAAAGCAGGCAGTTTTTATATATTTTAAACAAAGACACAATACATTTGTGAATA
This sequence comes from Leopardus geoffroyi, assembly GCF_018350155.1. Classification (NCBI taxonomy): domain Eukaryota; kingdom Metazoa; phylum Chordata; class Mammalia; order Carnivora; family Felidae; genus Leopardus; species Leopardus geoffroyi. Next base: position 143,886,299 of record NC_059332.1, read on the forward strand.
ACTAACAGGATAAAGAAAAGAGGTATTTGGGAGCTTTAACTTGTGGGGAATTCTAAGCAGACTTAGGCTGAGGTAGTCGATGAGAAAACAATAAGATCTGTTTCTATAGCTTTCTTGGTTTTAAGGTCCCCATCTCTGGTGGTAAGGGTGTCTTTTTTACTTCTAAGTGCAGGGAGGTTATTTTTCATATGGGAGATTTGTTTCCTGCTTTCAGGGGGAGGAGGATCTGAGTATCCCTGCATCCGGCTGTTTCTTAAGTAACTTTTATTTAAAATAATCAGTGAGCCAAGGGGGACACCTTTTGGGGCAGCCTGCCCTTGGACCCCACGTATACATGTTACTATACATGTTTTCTCCTGTAAATCTTGTATCAATTTAATTGTCAGACCAGCTAAAGAACCTGGAAGGAAGAAAGCAAAACTTCTTCCCCTACATGTAACTTACGGGCTCCCTCATAGGCTCTATTACATGGCGCATGACTCCTTTGCCACCCACATTGCTTTGGGTCATGTTGGGTAGACACTGGAATTTCCACTACCTCTATGGAGAGTAAGTTCCAAGTAGGAATTGGGCCACCACTGCCGGGCAAGTGGTCTGGCACAGAACAGGTAATTAGTAAATACGTCCTGAAAAACTGAAATAAAGACGTGCATATGAATAGTTCTCTGCCATTTACAAAGTGCTTTTGCATAAAGTATGTCATGTGGCCTTCACAACTTTACTTTCAAGCTGATTTTAGCACTTCCTTTCCACAGATGAGAAAGCTTAGTTTTGTTTTACTCCCCTGTGGGTTTTTAAAATATTATATTATTGTTATTCCTGCTCTTACTGTTATTTGTCTTTATCTTCTTTGGATTTGCTCTGTTGCTCTTTTCCTTACTTCTTAAGTTGAAACTCAGCTCACTGATTTATTAAACTTTTTTCTGTATACATTCAAAGCCAAAAGTTTCCCTATATACATAGTGTTTTGGCTACATCCCATAATTTTTGATAGTGGCTTTATTGTTATTCAGCTCAAAATATTTTTTTTAATGTTTTAATGTTTATTTACTTTTGAGAGAGACAGAGACAGAATCTGAGCTGGTAAGAGGCAGAGAGAGGGAGACACAGAATCCGAAGCAGGCTCCAGGCTCCAAGCTGTCAGCACAAAACCCAGCATAGGGCTTGAACCCACAAACCGCGAGATCATGACTGATGAGGGAGTGTGGGGCAAGCTGAGGGCAAAATACAGACTGGCACCCCCCCGCCAGGGTGGAATATGTGTGCTATTTCTCGGACACTCTTGGCTACCCAAGAACAAAGGAAAGGGGTTTAAGTGCTTGCCATGGTAATGTGGGAAACTAAAGCAAATGAAAAATTAAATTCCCTTACTGCCCACAGCCTACGGAAAAGTCCTTGAAACTGGCAGAGTGACCTCACTCTAGGAGCTCAGCTGCCTCGATGCTGACACTTTGCCAAAGTGTCTTAGGCCAAAGACAATCTTAGCTTAACGTTATCCCATCCTTGAGGACCCTGTAAGTCACTTCCTTTACCTCAACTGTCCCAAAATATATGTTGGCAATCATACTCCAAGCTTAGGGCCCCCTGATACATATCTAAAGGGTCTCATGACTGAGGTTTTATTAAATGGTAGTAAATGGAGTTTCCCTAGCAACAACTAACCCCTCAAGGTCCTGGAAACCTTGCTTCCAAAATACCTTAGAGACTTACTCTATCCCTGACCCCCTCCCAACCTGAGGGTATATAATGAGTTACCCATCAGGACTCCAGTGCAGCTCTTTTTGCCCACGGGTCCTGTCCCCTTGCTTTAATAAAATCACTGTTTTACACCAAAGACACCTTCAAGAATTCTTTCTTGGCCACTGCCTCCAGACCACCCCACCATCACCCCAGAACGTCATCAATGACCTGAGCTGAAGTCGGACGCTTAATGGACTGAGCTCTCCAGGTGCCCCTCAGCTCAAAATATTTAAATTCCTCATTATGAGATTTTCTTTGACCGTTGAATCATTTTGAAGTATTTGTTTAATTTTTTACAATACTTATATAACACATTTTGGATATCTTTTTAGTTGTTTCTCTTAAATTTTGTTGTATTTTGGTCAGACGTTTTATCATTGATGACGCCAATTCTTTGCTTCTGTTGAGATTTCCTTTATGGTCCAAGATGTGACTAGCTATTTTTAAATATCCCTTGAGTGTTTGAACCCTGAAAGTTACACCCGGGAAGACCCAGGTTGACAGGGACAACATGGGAGAAGGGGCCTCTGAGCCTCTCTCAGGAGGGACAGGGGTGGCAGTGAGACAGGGCTGAGGCAGTAGAGGATCTTCAGGGCATTCTAAAGTGTCTAGAGACAAAATTACACATCCCACTGTGTCATTTCTATTGTTTCTAATTAATTCCATGAATCTGGCAGGGTCTTTGAGGTTACTTTGAAAGGAAGCATTGGACAAGTGGGTGGTTTTCTCCTTTCATTGTTGGGTGACTAATGGAGCAATCTTGTTTTGCTTTCTGGCATGGGATTCTGTGAACATTTTAGGAAAGAATAGAGACCTTTTCATACAACCCCGAGCCTCTGTTTTTAAATTCCTCAGGAGCTCCCAGGAGGAAGGCACCGCGGCAGCTCTCCTCCACCCAAGCAAGAAAACAAGAACTCTGCGCGCTGGACACAAGCACCCCCGTAAAATGGAGATCTTAACCTTATTCATGATTTTTAAAGCATGATCTTAAAAATCCTCAGAAAACAGAGCTAATGGACCATGTGGTTCACCTTCATCATTAGAAGAAATACCAAAAAGGAGCATCTTTTGACGAAAAACCCTTTGAGTTTTGGGGGCTTCATAGCACTGGTGTGGGGGGGTTGCTTCTCTGGTGGATCCTGCTGTGGGACCGCGGAGCTTCCAGACACACATGATGACATCATGGAAGATCCAGCCAAGAGGAAGCGGAAATACCACCCAAATACCCTGGCATCAGGCTGGGTAGACTTTCAAATGCCAAGCGATGATTGAGGCAGGATCACCAGAGTTCCCAGAACCTCACTCACCCTCATGATTGGGGGTGCAAAACAACCTGTGGGTCAGGAAGGACACATGTGCTGATATCACAGTAAGAATTATGTTTAATCATTCAGAGCTGTAATAATGTCATGATTACTAAAAGCAGGGTTCAAATCAAATGAACCCACTGCTGTAGAAACCATATCTGCTGGCTGAAATACCCTTTTAAGTTATCAGTTTCTAATGTAGCATTACTTCTTCCCCAAATCACTCAAGTTGGAAGTTTGATTTTGGCTAATCAGTAACTTCCAAAGGAATTATGGGCATAATGCCCTTATTTTCCAAAAATGCCCTGACACACCCCACGTGTCATTCAATCAACAAACATTTTTGCACACATCCACCCTACCTAGGAGACTGAGCCAAGGACAGAGTGATGTAAACAAAATATAAACACGTGAAAATTTCAGTAACAATGCCAAACAATGAACACTGGAGGTTGCAATAAGAAGTCTATGTTTTGGAAGGAAGGGAGGGAGGGCAGGAGGGAGGGCGGGAGGGAGGGCGGGAAGGAAGGAAGGAAGGAAGGAAGGAAGGAAGGAAGGAAGGAAGGGGAGAAAGAAAGAAGAAAGAAGAAAATAATCTATGTTCAATTCGCAAATAGAGCTGGAAAAGATACAGCCTTGAGTTCAGTGTGGGAAGTCAGCAATGTTGCCTGGAGTGGTCGAAAGCCTTTAGAGACAGGTGAGTCTTGATAGGAGTTGTAAAATAAAAACAAAAACAAAACAAAAACAAAAAAGAATTTGGAAAATCAGAAAGGCTAGTAAAAGACATTCCAGGACCAAAAAAAATGATGTGAATAAAGTCAAGAAATCTGAACAGTGCCGATTAAGTTTCTTTTTTTTTTTTTTTAATTTTTTTTTTTTCAACGTTTATTTATTTTTGGGACAGAGAGAGACAGAGCATGAACGGGGGTGGGGCAGAGAGAGAGGGAGACACAGAATCGGAAGCAGGCTCCAGGCTCTGAGCCATCAGCCCAGAGCCCGACGCGGGGCTCGAACTCACGGACCGCGAGATCGTGACCTGGCTGAAGTCGGACGCTTAACCGACTGCGCCACCCAGGCGCCCCTTAAGTTTCTTAAAGGTAAGTTTCATCACCTGATACCAGAGCCAACCAGTGATGAAATTAATACGTAGGAAGAGTTTATCTGCTGCCCTACCACCTGGCCTCTCTGTTTCGCTGCCCCAGCTTCCCAGCATGCAGAACCAGGTACGGAATTTGCGGAACCCAATATAACATGAAAATCAGAGCTCCAGTGGAGAGGGTAAGTAAGCCTCCCTTTCTTTGCAACCCCAAGGGATTGCAACCTTTATGCAGAAATGTACTGGGTCCCTGGACCAAGCAGTAAGAGGCTCCACCCCAATTGGGTGTAGCAAGCCCAGGGAAGGATGGCCACTGCCTTGCCCAGTCTGAGGGACTGAAGATGTAAAGGGCAGCAGCAGAACAAGGGCTTCCGTATCCTATGCCCCAGGACACAGGAGGCTCCAGGAGGCAGGGTGCAGGGACTGCAAAGGTGTCTTAAGGAGGCAGTGGGAGGCCTCTGCACGTGCTGCATCATCCCATGGGATTTCACTTAAATAACATACACTCAAATAAAATGATTAAGAATGTCAAGATTGTGGGGCACCCGGGTGGCTCAGTCAGTTGAGCATCCGACTTCAGCTCAGGTCACGATCCCACAGTTTGTGAGTTCGAGCCCCGCGTCGGGCTCTGTGCTTACAGCTCAGAGCCTGGAACCTGCTTCAGATTCTGTGTCTCCCTCTCTCTCTCTGCCCCTTCCCCACTCATGCTCTGTCTCTCTCTGTCTTAAAAATAAGTAAAACATTAAAAAAAAAAATTTTTTTAAAGAAAAGAATTTCAAGCTGGCAACCACAGAGCAAGGATCTCTGAGGGCCAGGCCCCATGTGACTGCACAGGTCTCCGGTCCACGAAGCCAGCCAATCTTGCACTTTCTTGAATTTTCTGTCCACTCCCCACCCAAAGTTGTATTACAATCACATTCTAAACTAATCTGAAAAGCTCCTGCCGATCTTTTATGAGCAGAGGTCCCCACCTGTGCTTATGCTACGTTCACCATGGGAGTCAGACCTGCCCAAGGTTGTCTGCAAAATCAAAAGCAACTTTGCCCAGAGTCTTCCCCAGAGAGAATGAAGAACCTGCTAGAAAAGAACATTTCTTGGAGAGCTGGGTGGTCCAGCAGCAATGCACCAATTTCTGGGAAGAGGGATCCCCACCATCAGTGCCAATGCGTTTGCCTGCAGCATCCACACTGACCAGGGAAGGCTCAGACAATTATTCTTGCTCAAACTTAGGTCACCCTGAGAGTTCCAAGCAGCTGGGTGACACCTTGAAGGGAGCCGGAGTTCCCACAAGTTCACTGGTAGTGACCAGGGTCAGAGAAATAGAGTTGGTAGTGAAACAATGACCTTACTCTCACCCCTGGCTTGTGTGTCCAGGGGTTTCTGGAATTCTAGCTCACCCACATGCCACTTCACGTTGGCTTTCTGAAGGCAAAAGTCTTCTAACATAGAGGGATGACCATTTATGGGACCTCAAGGCATTATTGCAGTTTGGACAGGAGGATCATCTTTTTAAATAAACTTTTATACTCCATCACATTGTAGCAGAAGGAGGTTCCGGGGAGAGCAAGGTTGATGGTATATGACACAGAGATACATCATCACCCAGGTGCAATTCCTCTCTCAGTCACAGAAGAAGAAACTACAGGACAGTCAGGCAAAGATGGTGGGGGGTCAAACTGCCTTTTCAACACACGACACAGGTGGGTTCTAGTCATCCCCCTCTCCTCCAGACACGACCAGAACAGTGGCTCTCTCTGCCCGGCTGGCCACATCCTGTCGCTCTGTAAGAAATAAGCCTCTGTTTGATGATGACAGACAACATCAAATGCTTTTCATACATCATCAAGTGATTTAATGTGCAAAGGCTGTGCTGATAACATCAAACCTCAGCTCGATCTGTCACAGTTTAAGTAACTTTGAGAATTTTCCCATTTCTGTGCCTCTCCTTTTATGCCACCTGCCGGAACAAAAGGCCAACTATCATATTTGGAACAAAGAGTCCTTGAGAAAGGAGTATCAGTCTTTTTCAGCTACTTCTGTCACGTCATTCAGTTATTGGTGGATTGCTCAATTTTTAAGCAATATTTCATATCTCCCAAGAAAAATGTTCATCACACCCGAGAGAGTTCTAGAATTCGACTGTGTGTTTCAGTCATCCAGACAGAAGAACTGGAGGCCCAGGAGCTTCCTCAAAGGGGAACAGAGTCCTGATTCATGAGTCTGGGGTCACCTGACACGGTTCCAAGAGTACCTAGAAACATGTCTGAAGTTCCACAGAGGCCGGGTCCTCCCTGAGAGGCTCTGAGGGCTGAAGTCCCTTCAGGGACAACAAGTACCATTCACCCATGAGAACAATACCTCAAGTTTTCCACAGCAGGAATAAGACACAACTGCGACATGCAGATTGTGCTCTGGGTTGTTGCAAAGACTTCTGACTGACCTTGAAAATACACAAAATATACATATGGGCCAAAGAATGCATCCTATTCCTGAATTAACCAAATAGTCTACAGTTGAGTCTCTCATCCAAACCTGCCACTAGTCCTTTAATCTCACGACAGAAAGTTTTTCTGAAGGCAATTTGAAATCATACAGTATTTTTTGGCTAATTTTTTTTCTAACTTTTTATTTGAAAATGCTTATGCCTAGAGTAAGATGACCATTGATGCAGTGAACACCTTACACTTTCCACCTAGAAGTACCGACTGTTAACACATGGTCACTTTTGTTTGATCAAGCGGTATTTAACCAGGTAGTCACCCTTGGGAAGGGTGAAATGAGCCTCCCTTTCACCAAGACACTCTTGTTTCATCTGAGAGCAGATATTTGCCTCCATTAGGGGCAGTAAGATGTGGATGGGCCTCTCCCCAGTGGGGTTGGACGGCTCTTAACGAATTAAGAAGCAAGGGAGATTAGTTGAGGAAAAGCAGGAATTGCACTTATGCTTGCATACTTAAGAAAAGGTAGGGGCACCTGGGTGGCTTAGTCAGTTAAGCATCCGACTTGGGCTCAGGTCATGATCTTGTGATTTGTGGGCTCGAGCCCCGCGTCGGGCTCTGTGCTGACAGCTCAGAGCCTGGAGCCTGCTTCAGATTCTGTGTCTCCCTCTCTCTTTGCCCTTCTTTCCCTGCTCATGCTCTTTCTCTTTCCCACAAAAATAAACGTTAAAAAAAAAAAAAAAGATTTTTAAAAAAAGAAAATGTCAATAAATTCAGCAAATATAAAGTTTCTTTTCATTTACTGGTGTCCATTATAAAAGCAAAACACTTCTTTAAGTATTTTCAAGGATCATACATTCATTCACCAAAAATATATGAAGCTCCTGCTCTGGGGGTGCCGGCCATTATTCTGGACACTGGGGACACAGCAGTGCACAGAGGAGGCTCAGATCTCACAAGCTCCCCCTAGAGGGGGCGAGGACAAACAACGAACTAGTACAGAAATATCCCATCAGGGATCACATTAAGTGTATAGACTGCTTTGGGTAGTATAGACATTTTAACAATGTTTGTTCTTCCCATCCATGAACATGGAATGTTTTTCCATTTCTTTGTGTCCTCTTCAATTTTTTTCAAAAGTGTTCTATAGTTTTCAGAGTACAGATCTTTTCCCTTTTCGTTAGGTTTATTTCTAGGTATCTTATTGTTTTGGGTGCAATTGCAAATGGGATCGATTTCTTGATTTCTCTTTCTGTTGCTTCATTATTGGTGTATAGAAATGCAACAGATTTCTGTACATTGACTTTATAGCCTGTGACTTTGCTGAATTCAAATATTCTAGTTCTAGCAATTTTTGGTGGTGTCTTTCAGATTTTCTACATACAGTATCATGTCGTCTGCAAATAGTGAAAGTTTGACTTCTTCCTTGCTGCTTTGGATGCTTTTTATTTTTCTTTTTTCTTTCTTTTTGTCTGATTTTGAGACTAAGACTTCCAGCACTATGTTAAATAGTAATGGTGAAAGTGGACATCCCTGTCTTGTTCCTGATCATAGGGGAAAAGCTCTCAGTTTTTCCCCTTTGAAGATGTTATTAGCTATGGGTCTTTCATATATGGTTTTTATGACATTGAGGTATGTTCCCTTTAACCCTACTTTGTGAAGGGCTTTTATGAAGAATGGATGCTGTATGGGGAACCCAGGTGGCTCAGTCGGTTGAGTGACCGACTCTGGGTCAGGTCATGATTTCACAATTTGTGAGTTCAAGCCTGGCATGAGACTCTATGCTGACAGCTCAGAGCCTGGAGCCTACTTCGGATTCTGTGTCTCCCTCTCCTCTCCGTGCTCTGTCTCTGTTTCTCTGTCTCTCAAAAATAAACATTAAAAAAAAAAAAAAAAGAATGGATGCCGTATTTTTTCAAATGCTTTTATGCATCTATTGAGAGGAACATATGGTTCTTACACTTTCATTAATGTGGTGTATCATGTTGATTGATTTGCAGATATTGAACCACCCCCATCCCAGGAATAAATCCCACTTGAAATACCACCAGCACTTTTCACAGAGCTAGATCAAACAATCCTAAAATTTGTATGGAATCACAAAAGAGCACAAATAGCTAAAGTAATCCTGAAAAAAAACAAAACTGAAAGCATCACAATCTCAGGCTTCAAGCTTATTACAAAGCTGCAGTCATCAAGACAGTATGGCACTGGCACAAAAACAGACACATAGATCAATGGAACAGAATAGAAACCCCCAAAATGGACCCACAACCAAATGGCCAACTAATCTTCAACAAAGCAGAAAAGAATATCCAATGGAAAAAAGTCTCCTCAACAAATGGGTGTTGGGACAACTTGTCAGCAACATGCAGAAGAATGAAATTGGACCACTTTCTTATACAATACACAAAAATAAATTCAAAATGGAATAAATTCAAAGACCTAAATTTGAAATAGGAAATCATCAAAATCCTAGAGGAGAACACAGACAGTAACCTCTTTGACCTTGGCCAGAACAACTTCATACCAGACACATCACCAGAGGCAAGGGAAATAAAAGCAAAACTCAACAATTGGGACTTCGTCAAGATAAAACCTTCTTCACAGTGAAGGAAACAATCAACAGAACTAAAAGGCAGCCTATGGATTGGGAGAAAATATTTGTAAATGACATAGCTGATAAAAGGTTAGTGTACAAAATCTATAAATAACGTATCAAACTCAGCACCCAAAAAAACAAATAATCCAGTGAAGGAATGGGCAGAAGACATGAATAGATACTTTTCCAAAGAAGACATCCAGATAGCTAACAGACCCATGAAAAGATGCTCAACATCACTCAACATCAGGGAAATACAAATTAAAACCATGGTGAGATACCATCTCACACCCGTCAGAATGGCTAAAATTAAGAACTCAGACAACAGATGTTGGCAAAGATGCAGAGAAAGGGGAACCCTCTTGCACTGTTGGTGGGAACGCAAACTGGTGCAGCCACTCTGGAAAACAGTATGGAGTTTCCTCAAAAAGTTAAAAATAGAACTACCCTATTACCCAGCAATTGCATTACTAGGGATCTACCCAAAGGATACAAAAATTCAGATTTGAAGGGGCACATGCACCCCAGGCTAAATAGTAGCATTATCAACAATAGCCAAACTATAGAAAGAATCCAAATGTCCATCAACTGATGAATGGATAAAGAAGATGTTCGGGGCACCTGGGTGGCTCAGTCGGTTGAGCCTCCGACTTCAGCTCAGGTCGTGATCTCATGGTTTACAGGTTCAAGCCCCACGTTGGGCTCTGTGCTGACAGCTCGGAGCCTGGAGTCTGCTTCGGATTCTGTGTCTGACTCTCACTCTGCCCCTCCTGCCCCCCCCCCATGCTCTGTCTCTCTCTCTCTCTCTTTCAAAAATAAATAAACATCAAAAAAAATTTTTTTAAGAAATTAAAAAAAAAAAGAAGATGTGGTATAGGGGTACCTGGGTGGCCCAGTGGGTTAAGCATCCGACTCTTGATTTCAGCTCAGGTCATGATCTCACAGTTAGTGAGTTCAAGCCCCACAATGGGCTCAGGGCTGACAGTGCAGAGCCTGCTTGGGATCCTCTCTTTCCCTCTCTCTCAAAAATAAATAAACATTTTTGAAAAAAGGTAATTAAGGGGCACTTGAGTGGCTCAGTCAGTCAAGCATCCAACTTCAGCCCAGGTCATGATCTCATGGTTCATGGGTTCAAGCCCCATGTTGGGCTCTGTGCTGACAGCTCAGAGCCTGGAGCCTGCTTTGGATTCTGTGTCTCCCTCTCTCTCTCTGCTTCTCCCCAACTTGTGCTCTGTCTTTCTCTCTGTCTCTCTCTCCCTCTCAAAAATAAACATTAAAAAGTTAAAATGTAAATTTTAAAAAGGTGTGGTATATATATATATATATATATATATGATGAAATATCACTCAGCCATCAAAAAGAATGAACTCTTGTCATTTGTGACGTCATTAATGGAGCTAGAGTGTATCATGCTTAGCGAAATAAGTCAGTCAGAGAAAGACAAATACCATATGACTTCACTCATATGTGGAATTTAAGAAACAAAACAGATGAACATATAAGAAGGTAGGGGGAAGAGAAGAGAGGGAAATGAACCACAAGAGACTCTTAATGACAGAGAACAAACCAAGGGTTGATGGAGGGAGGTGGGTAGGGGGATGGGCAGGATAGATCATGGGGACTAAGGAGGGCACTTGGGATGAGCACTGGGTGTTGTGTGCAAGTGATGAATCACTGAATTCCACTCCTGAAACCAATGTTGCACTGTATGTTAACTAACTAGAATTTACATAAAAATTAAAAAGAAGAAAAGAAATGTCACATCAGGGCAAGTGCTCTGGAGGGAATGAAACAGGGTAACATGCAGGGTGAGGTTAGTGACTGCAGCTGATTCCTTTGGGGCCACAGGAACAGCAAGTGCAAGGATCCCATGTGAGCAGAGCAGGTCACAGATGCAAAGAGGTTGCCTGTGCTGAAGAAAAGGAACAAAAGGGAAGGATAAGAGATGAGGTCAGAGTTCTTAGAGCCAGATATGTGAGGACGCCTTGACCCTGATGCAGAGTTTGGACTTTATACTAAGTTCAGGGGGAAGTCAGTAGAGGTTTTTACACAGAAGGGCACAATCTGAATTAGGTTTCAAAAGGTGCCTCCGGCCACTGCACGGAAAGGTGATTACAGGGCTTGTATTCACGTCCTAAAGCCGCGGTAGCAAAGTTCCACAAAGTGGGGTGCTTCAAACAGCAGAAACTGATTGTCTCACGGTGCCGGAGACCGGAGGTCCCAAATCTAGGTGTTGACAGGGCCACACTCCCTCTGAAGGCTCTAGGGGACGATCTCTCTTTTTTTTCCAGTTGCATGGTCTCAATTTATTAGGTGTTTGTTCTTCTGCAGACCTCGGCTCAAAAGGTTGTGATTTTAACTTTGTTTATGGCACATTATCATTACTGGTCTGTGCAGTGTATCTAATTATTAACAACGTTTTACGTAGCACTTTACAGTGGAAGGATGCATCTACATCCATAAATTATGGCAAGATGGGATGTTCCCGTTGATGCTAATTACTAGGACAGAATTCCAGCCACATTGAATACAATATTGAAAGACTCTGGGGCGCCTGGGTGGCGCAGTCGGTTAAGCGTCCGACTTCAGCCAGGTCACGATCTCGTGGTCTGTGAGTTCGAGGCTCTGAGCTGATGGCTCAGAGCCTGGAGCCTGTTTCCGATTCTGTGTCTCCCTCTCTCTCTGCCCCTCCCCCGTTCATGCTCTGTCTCTCTCTGTCCCCAAAATAAATAAATGTTGAAAAAAAAAAAATTAAAAAAAAAAAAGAAAGAAAAAAAAGAAAGACTCAACTACATTTTCTTACTTTCTTTTTTTATATACAAAATGTAGGTCTTTTTTAAAGTTTTGTGTTAATTCCAGTTGGTTAACAGTGTTATATTAGTTTCAGGTGTACTGATGTTATATGCATTTCAGGTGTGCAATATACTGATTCAGCAATACCAGGGGAGGGTCTTCTTCAACTTCCACTCCCGGTGGGCCCCGTGTTCCTGAGTTTATGACAACATCACTCCAAGATCTGCCCCTGTCTTCACGTGGTGTCTTCCGTGTGTGTGTGTGTGTGTGTGTGTGTGTGTGTGTGTGTGTGTGTCCTCTGATAAAGACACCAGAGGAGACCAGACTGGATTGGGGCCAGCCCTGAGGATGTCATGGATGTCATCTTAACTTCGTTGCACCTACAAAGACCCTATTTCTAAATAGGGCACATTCAAAATTCCCAGGGGTTAGGACTTCAACATATTTTGGGGCAGGGAGCACAGTTCTACCCACAGCAGGGGCACACTGCAGGGTGCAGGCAGCGGAGTTGGCTTGGGAACGCAGAGCGAAAATGCGAGAATGCAGGTAAGATTTGGGTTATGTTTTGTAGCTCTGCCCACAGACCTATGGGGATGAAGGTGAGCAAACATCAAGTGTGACTTCCAGAATTTTGGAGAGTCCAACTGGGAAGATGGGAAAGTTAAGAGAAAGATCGAGTCATGAGGGCAAATCAGTAGCTGTATTAAGAATGTGTTCCATCGGAGATACTTCTCGAAGTGCACCTAGGACTGCCAAGAAAGCACTTGGGTACGACCTGCTGGATGTCAGGTGACAGATCAGAACTGGACATTTGAATTTGGAAATAAGCAGCATATGGATCCTCATTTGAAACTGAACTTCATCGCCAATAAGGCCGTTGACATTTTGAATGAGGGAATGATTTTCAAATAAATGATAAAGACTATTTTAATGATCTCTTATGTTTCCAGAGAGTCATGACTTGAGGCTTCACGTTGCCGGAGCGCTTCTGGAGGTCATCTGGGGAGTTGATGATGGCGGAGATCACATGGGGAGTCTGAGGAAGTGAGGCGGGCTGTGTTGCTGGCTTTGTCATCCACGGACTTCCAAACCCTGGAATTGGGTTATCAGTTAAGGATCGGTAATCTCTCGGGGCGCCTGGATGGCTCAGTCGGTTAAGCGTCCGACTTCAGCTCAGGTCATGATCTCGTGGTCCGTGGGTTTGAGCCCTGTGTCGGGCTCTGTGCTGAGGCTCAGAGCCTATGCTCAGAGCCTGGAGCCTGTTTCAGATTCTGTGTCTCCCTCTGTCTGACCCTCCCCCATTCATGCTCTGTCTCTGTCTCAAAAATAAACATTAAAAAAAAAAAAAAAAGGATTGGTAATCTTGTCTGATGTGACAGAATGTTTCCGTATTTTGAACAACTGTTCTTAAATCCAAAATAAACCTATAATTAAAAGTATGGCTCCCTTTTTTGATGTTCCCTCACAGCTTTTAAGCCTCCCGCCTCCCCACTGCCCCCCACCTCCGCCCACACCTGAGGGAGCTGGCCTGCTTGGCCCTGGTGGGAGAGTCAAACCTTCACCCTAGCTGTCCCCTTAACTGTCATGAGCCCTAAGCCAGGCCCTCCCTCTTCTCTCCAGACATTTCAGGCAAGCAAGGGGAGACTGCCAGCTCTCTCCAGAAGCCTCCAGACGTGTGTGATCAACGTTTCATATACCCTCTTGGTGTCAGTGTGGCATCATCGGCCGTCTTGGCATCCAGATCAAATTTTGGGTAGGGGGCCGTCCCGCTTCTTCAAAGTGGCTGTAAACAAAACCCAGGACTCAATCATAAAGTGCTGTTTAAGAAAGAAAAGAAAGGCTTAGCGCTGCAATCGAAAAGATGAAAAGCAGTTTGGAGGACTGATGAACAGGGACCCATAAAACAGCTGATCCCGGACAGAGGCACCCCTCAGCCCCCTTCTCAAAGGAGCAATGGGGTGCCATCTCCCCCAGAGCCGCGCCAGCGAAGCAGAAGCATGACTTGAGGCCGGCTAGGGGCAATTCTCCCCCACCACCATTAGGATGCTAAACGGGAAAGAGAAATGTTAGTACATTACAGAAACTCGCCCCCGTGGGAGCCAGAGGCTGGGTCGGGGAGGACAGGAGACCAGGAGACGGAGGAAGGGCTGGGAAGCAGGGGCCAAGGTGGAAGGTAGGCAACAGCACCCTCCAAGTTGCCGGAGAACGAGTGCAGCTGCGCTTTGAACAGCGGCTTCCCCAAACCACGCCCATTTTCAGGGTCCGCCCTCTTCGGTCCACAGTCCAGGTTGTCGGATTCTGCACCCTGCTTTGTCCTTGTCTGGAGGGGGCGCCGTGGCCTGGCCTGTGGGAAGGCCTGGTGCACGAGTCTCTGCAGAGGAGGTGAGCAAGCGCGCCCTTGGTGCGGGTGGGGGGGTGGCGCGAGCTCTGGCTCTGGGTGCCACCGCCGACAGCAGTGGGGGAGGCACCGCACCCCCATCGCTGGCCGTGGAGACTCGTCTAACACCCCGCCTTCTCGGTTTCTCCTCCATGAAAACGAGGTTAGGTGGATGATTGCCGAGGTCTGAAATCACCACGGTTTTAATTCCATCTCTAAGCCCAAGGCAGCAGGCTCCGCAATTAGAAAGGGAGCAGAGCGGGGTGCCCGGGTGGCTCAGTTGATTAAGCATCTGACTTCGGCTCAGGTCATGATCTCCTGGTTTGTGGGTTCCCAGGAGGAACTCTGTGCTGATAGCTCAGAGCCTGGAGCCTGCTTCAGATTCTGTGTCTCCCTCTCTGCCCCTTCCCCACTCGCATTCTCTCTCTCTCTCTCTCTCTCTCAAAAATAAACATTAAAAAAATAAATTTTTTTTTTTTTTTTTTTTTAAGAAAGAAAGGGGGCATGGGGCAGGGAGGGCACATGGCCAAAATCAATTCTTCTCCAGTGCGGACTTTTTTTTTTTTTTTTTTTTTTTTTTGAGAGAGAGAGAGAGAGAGAGAGAGAGAGAATGCTGGGGGAGGGGCAGAGAGGGCAAGAGAATCCCAAGCAGGCTCTGAGCTGTAAGCAAAGCACCAGATGCAGGGTTAGATCCCACCAACCCTGGGATCAGGACCCCAGCGAAAATCAAGCGCCACTTGGGGTCCCTGGGTGGCTCAGTTAATAAGCATCCCACTCTTGATATCGGCTCAGATCATGATCTTGTGGTTTGTGAGATCTAGCCTGCAAAGGGCTTTGTGCTGACAGTGTGGAACCTGCTTGGGATTCTCTGCCTCTCATTCTGTCTCTGTCTCTCTTTCTCTCTCTGTCTCAAAATAAATAAATAAACTTAAAAAAAAAAAAAGAGCCAATTAACTGACTGAGCTACCCAGGCACCCTGACTTTTGTTTTTTAAACCTGTGAATCCATCTCAGTGAGACTCCAAGTCTCCCACCCTATGAGACCCCCCAGTAAACCCTGGGGGGGGGGGCACAGACACTGTTACTTCCAGGGCTGGCAGTGGATGGGGCCACTTCTGGTCTTGCCCCACACACCCCTTGGGAAAGCACCAGTCCCGAAACGGCTGGGAAAGATCTCAGTCCTTCCAGCTCCAGGGTATGTTGCTCAGGGTTTCTCCACGCCGGTGGCCAAAGGCACTGAGCCCTGTCCCACAGGTTCCCATGGCCACTCCCCTCCAAAAGGAGACAGGAACAGGACAAGGGAGGCCGCGAGGCCTGCTGCAGCCACTGGCCGGAAGCCCAGGCCAGGCCACAAGATGCGCACCAGGGAAGGAAGGGCTGGTGTCCTCCCCACTCTGAAGGCTTGCAAGCAGCTCCTGAGAGCTACTGAGAGTGAAACGAAGAACACTTTGAAGAATACGTTTTTTA
This sequence comes from Leopardus geoffroyi, assembly GCF_018350155.1. Taxonomy (NCBI): domain Eukaryota; kingdom Metazoa; phylum Chordata; class Mammalia; order Carnivora; family Felidae; genus Leopardus; species Leopardus geoffroyi. The sequence goes on from NC_059332.1 coordinate 143,902,119, forward strand.
GTGTTTTTTACATCATGCCACTGGCTAGCAGGCCACCTGGAACATCTGGTTCTAGCTCTGAAACCGTCGTGGAAAACACTGTGGCCAACGTTCTGTTCCCGGAGCTCTCGCTCAGGCCACCCCCTCACCTCTGGGACCACGTGAAAACCAAGACAAAGGTGGCTGACCCACTGGTGAAAACCCAGCTAGGTTCTAAGACTCTGCACCTAATTCACGTCTAAGTGGCATTCAGTTACACCAGGAAATAGACAAGTGTGCCTCCTTGACATTATGGGTTTCTCTCCTTCATGCCGAATGTCATACACCTTGTCCCTGAGCCATGCTGACCTCCCTAGTGATGGGTACAGTGCTGTGGAATTAGCTTTCCCTTCATCTTTGCAGTAGAGAGGACTTCCCCCTCCCCAGTTTTTAAACCCTTTCATCCCCTCCTGTCATAAAGGTCTTCATCCACCTAGAATAGGGTGACAGGCCTGGGAAGCTGAAAGACGCCATGCCTGGCTGAGAGAGAAATGACACTGTCATTTCCAGTTGTAAAGTATGCCCACGGGATTAGTACTTCCCTCCTGCTGTTTACATAACGTTATGAAACAGTCACATACAGAAAGGGCGCTCAGTGTCCAGGAAGAGTGAGAAGGTCCCTCTGGCTTCTTATCTCTGATAAGAAGTTCCCCTTCCAGCAAGATTGGCCCCCCGAAACACGTGTGCACGTACGCGTGCACACGCACACACCCCACTTTGACACATACATCAGTCAGGAAAAGAAGTCCATGCCCTGGACGTGAGTGGTAACAGCAAAACATTCAGCAACAAACGATGGCAGCCACTCCCATTTGTTCTGGGTATCACCAGCTTGTCGTATTGATTGATTTCCACTCTGGTTCCAGATTCTTCACCTTGGTCCACCTCTTTCCTTCCCCTCCACATGTCCTACCCCAAGCCCTAAGACCCATACCCAAAAGTGCCCTCTGATGGATATCAGTGCATTTCTATTTAAAAAAAAACAAAACAAAACAGTATTACTGGGTGTCCCACATATTTGGGACCAATTCTTCTAGGAAAACAGCGGTCATCCCAAGAACAGTAACAACAACAAAAATCGATGAACAGTGCCATTTAGACTTGCAAATTGGTGATAACCTTCGCTTTTGCAGAGTCTTTAAGTCACATCAAAATATACCATCACTTAATTCTTACAACTATTGCCAACCCCGTTTCAAGGATGGGAATATTGAGACAATAGTGAATATAACTGTATAGCTGCAAAGATTTGTCAAGTGTGAGTGTAAGACTGTGTTCCAGCCATCCGACTTTCTACACCTGTAAAACAGTGCACTACAAACAGAGGATGATATCACCCATCACATGCTGTCTAACCCACACACCTAAGAAGAGTCATAATATAATAAAGGAAAACTTTTATTTGCTGAACAGCTGGAGCCAGAATTCTCTGGAGGGAGGAAAGTACCCTGACATGTTGCTTCGAGTGGAAGGTGAAATATGTGCATGGTGTAACCTGAACCACCGACAGATGCTGTGCCGGAGGAGATGGGAGGAACCAGAAGTGCTTTGCTCCTGTCCAGGGGAGGAGAGACAAGAAGAAGGGAGGACGTCAGGAGGAAGGAGAGGAGGGCAGTGATGTGGCACAGGGGTTGAGGCAAGCCGGCGTGGAGCAGAGCCGTGAGAAACCCCCATCTCTGGTGGCTGAGTGGGCTCTAATGATAAATATGTCCAGGGGCTCCCGGGTGGCTCAGTCAGTTGAGCATCCAACTCTTGATTTCAGCTGAGGCCCTGATCTCACAGTCTGTGAGTTTGAGCCCCATATCGGGCTCTGTGCTGACAGTGCGGAGTCTGCTTGGGATTCTCTCTCTCCCTCTCTCTCTGCCCCTCCCCCATTGGTGTTCTCTCATTCTCTCTCCCTCTCTCTCTGCCCCTCCCCCACTAGTGTTTTCTCTCTCTCTCTCTCTCTCTCTCTCTCTCTCTGTCTCTGCCCTCCCCAGCTCATGCTTTCTCGCTCTCAAAATAAACATTAAAAAATAAAACATTTAAAAATTTTTAAAAAGTAAAAAAATAAACATGTCCAATGTGATTTCTAGGTTCACTGCTGTGGTTCTAAGATTAAAATTTACATGAATGTTTCAAATGTTACTTCCTTTCTTTCTTATATCACCTCTCCTCTGACTTTCTAATCCCATTCACCCTTGATGGTGCACTTGCCAAATAGGGTAGCTCTGTCTTTCCTGGTGTGAAACTTAGTCTGTTTCACCTTACAACCGTCTCTTTACAAATCTTTCCTCACCCCCGCCCCCCGTCTCCTCACTTTCTCCCTAGTGCATCTCGCAGGTGTGTGTGTATGAGTGTGTATGTGTGTGGGTGTGTGTTTATGTGAGTGTGCATATGTGTGAGTGTATGTGTGTGACTGTCAGTGTGTGTACTGTGTGTGAGTGTGTGTTTCTGCAGGTGGGTGTGTGTTTTTGTATGTGAGTGTGTATGTGTGAGTGTGTTTCTGCAGGTGTGAGTGTGTGTGTGTGTGTGTGTGTGTTTCTGTAGGTGGGCACGTTTCTGTATGTGAGTGTATGTGAATATGTGTTTCTGTATGTGAGTGTGTATGTGTGTGACTGTCAGTGTGTGTGTGTGAGTGTGTTTATGTGGGTGTGGGTGTGTGTTTCTGTATGTGAGTATGTGTGTGTTTCTGTAGGTGTGCGAGTGTGTGTGTGTGTCTTAAGTGGATGGGAACACCTGTTCTGGTCATCATCGCTGCTACGCTGATGTCTCAATGACATGCTTCTACCCCCACCAGCAGCTTCTCAGAGTTCTTAGTGTCTGATGCACGTGGTGAAATCTCGCGCCGGATGGGGCTGATTGGCTGGCAGGGGCACCACCGCACCTGCCCATCAAGTTCTCTCCTCTTTAACCTCCCTAACGAACCTCCTTGGAAGCCTTCCATTGCCTCCAGGATCATGAAAGACCACGAATGAAGACCAAACAAAGGCTGAATACCAACCCCGGGAAAATGAACCCCGAACGGTCCCCTGTTACTAAGTGTGGTGTAACAGCCCCCACCGGCAAGGGATGAAACTAAATGCAAGTAAATGACTAGCGGGTCTTGGTGTAAGTGTCTGTCCGGCTGAGCCCTGAAGGACAGGAGGTGCTTCCTATCGTGAACCCTTTGAGCTTGGAGGCTGTCCTCGCTGTAGAGTTACAAAGACACTCGTCTCGGCGGACTAAGATTCCACGTGTTCCACCCTAAGATGTAATCTCAGCTAGAAACCAGAGCTTGGACATCTATCACTCTGCAAGCCCAGAATGAGAGTCTATTGCCAAAACCCTGGTTGGGTTTTCCAGAGAGAGCCCGTTTGAAGATTTATGGATGCCTCATCTTCCGCTGATCGCCTCCTAGCCTCTTCCCCACTTCACTCCTCCAGGTCCTTCCAAAAAGGAGGAAATGACCAGAGCGAGCCTACTCATGTCTCACCCAGAGCAGGCCTGTAGTAAATGTTTGTGGCTAATAAATATGCTGAAACCTGCCACCCTGGGCCAATCTCCCCCTCGTCAGAACCAGGGGAAGAAAAGCGGAAAGTACTAACTTTAAGGTATACAAGCAGTGCTGTGCAGCAACAAAGCATAGTTTCTTTGTTCGTTATCTCTGTGTTACCGAGGAGAGTATGCACGCTCAGAGAGGCTCTTTAACAAGTGCATGAGCACAGCAGTGGGAAGGCTGTGGTTCCATAAGTGTTCTGACCCAGCAGCTTATGCTATTTCCACACTATCCATCACTCTGCGTGTATTTGACTCTGAGGCAAATGAGAACAGAAGACGTTTTGTACAGACTGCTTTATCAGGTTGAGGAAGTCTCCTTCTGTTCCTAGTTAACTGAGAGATTTTATCATAAAGGGATATTGAATTTGGCAAATGCTCTTGACAATATGGTTTAGTTTTTGATATGCGTGTGTGTGTGTGTGTGTTAGTTTGTTAACATGGTGAATTACATATGTTAATTTGCAAGTTTTAAACCAACTTTGCATTCCTGGGATAAATATAGTATATTCCTGGCCATGATATATTATTGTTTATATATTGTTGTATACAATTTGCTCTAAGTTTAAGAATTTTTACAACTATCCCCATGATGTTAGCCTGTAGATTTCTTTCCTTATAATGACTTTGTCCGCTTTTTTTTTATCATTTACCCATAATGTTTGGGGCACCTGGGTGGGTCAGTCAGTTGAGCTTCCAACTTTGGCTAAGGTCATGATCTTGTGGTCCATGTGTTTGAGCCCCGCATCAGGCTCGCTGCTGTCAGCGAGGAGCCGGCTTCCGATCCTCTATCCTCCTCTCTCTCTGCCCTTGCCCAACCGTGCTCTCCCTCAAAAATAAGTAAAACATTTTTTAAAAAAGAGATAATGTTAGCTTCATAAAATGGCTTACAAAGTATCCCCTTTTCTTCAATTGTCCACAAGAGTTTGGGTAAAATTGATGTAAGTTTTTCCTTAAATGTCTGGTGTGATTCATTAGTGAAAGCATTTGGGTTGGAAGTTTTCTTTGTGGGAAGATTTAAAACTATAAAATCAATGTTTAGTTTTAATAGGACTTTTAGGTCTATCTCTTTTTGAGTGAGTTTTAGTAGTTTATATCTTTCAAGGAATGTGTCCATTTCATTTAAGTTGCCAAATTTATTAACATAAAATTTGTTCAGAATAGTCGTTTATTATCCCTTAATATCTGTAGGATCTGTGATGATATCATGTCTCTCATTTTTTTTAAGTTTGTTTATTTATTTTGAGAGAGTGCAAGAGAACAGGGGAGGGGCAGAGAGAGCGAAAGACTGAATCCCAAGAAGGCTGCTGCGCTATCTGCGAAGAGACCAATGCGGGGCTTGAATTCACAAACTGTGAGTTCATGACCAGAGCCAAGATCAAGGGTCAGATGCTTAACCGACTGAGCCACCCAGGTGCCCCAACCCTTGTAAACTCCTAAGGGATAAGAGCACAAAGAGCATCTTTTGTTCTAATGAGGTGACTCTAGTGGGCTCCTGGATGGGGGCTGGTCACCAGAAAGACCAAGCCATTGGAAATTGCAGCCCACCTTTCACTCTCCTGAGGGGAAAGAAGGGCTAAAAACATAGTTCATAATTGATTATGCCTACTTGAGGAAGCCTCCCTAAAATCCCAATAGTGCAGTGTTCAGGAGGCTTCTAGGTTGGTGAACATATCCACACTAGGAGGGTGATGCCCCCCAACTCTGCGGGAATAGAAGCTTCTGCACTGAGGACCCTCCCAGACTTTGCTCTATGTACGTCTTCATCTGGCTGCTTATCTGTGTTCCTTTATCACATCCTTTGATATACTGGTAAACGGAAATAAGTGTTTCCCTGAGTTGTGTGAGCTGCTCTAGTAAACCAATTGAACCTGAACTACCAATTTGTAACCAAACTAGACAGAAGTTTGGGATAACCTGGGGACCTACTGCTTGCATTTGGCACCTGAAGTGGCGGGGGTAGGGGGGCACAATTTGTGGGGCTGAGCCCTTACCTGTAGAATCTGACGCTTTCTCCGGGCTGATGGTGTCAGAATTGAGTTAAACTGTAGGTCATCCCGCTGGTGTCACAGAGGATCGCTTGGTGTGGGGAAGAGCCTCCACACACTTGATAACCCAAAGTGTCAGAAGTGAAGTGTGCCATGCGGGTGGTCAAGGAGACATGCAGGAAAGCCACACACAGGCGGCAAAACCAAGCCTTTCCCTGCACACTATAGTCTTTGACTCCACCTCGAAGTGGGGTCCCGCCCTCCCCGTCCCCACTTCAATTAGGGTAAATAGAGATGGGACTAACCCTATTCTCCCACCCCACTCTACCCCAACAGGAGTACTTGTCCCACCTTTCTGTAAGACTCTGCTTCCTGCTAACTTTTCAGACCCGCATCACACTCTGCATACCAGATACTTATTGCCCTGGCACTGGTCTGGCCTTCAGAGATATTGATTGGACCACCCGCGGTATAGTTACATCTTTAATTTCTATAACTTTAAAAATCAGGAGTTTTTTTTACATTCAACCTATCGATTCTCAGCCTCTCCTGAAAAACCAGAAGCGATGACAACACTGCATTGGCCTTTCTCAATGGCAGCTCCCTTCAAATGAGCCCTTGTGTCCAGGTGGCCACAGCCTCCACCTGTTGGCTTCATTCACATAATTTACTGCTTGATCCACATAGGCATTTGATATTGCCACAGACGGAAACTTGTGCAGGATAAATATGGGCAGACACTTCTTTTCCCCTCTCTGTGGAAGTCACAAACATAACGTCCAGATGGAAGAATCATTTTCAAGACAGCAAGAGTATTAAACATTTGTACTAAATTATGACCTGTAATGACACTGCATTGAGAAATACAACTTTAAAGCCTTTTCCTTGAGGCTCCTCACCTGCCTTAATTCTAAGAACTATGATTCAGTCTTCTGTTTATTCTTCAGGGTTTTTTACTCTTAAAAGATTTGTTTTAAAACACTTATATACTGACACACGTTTTTGGCCACAGTATCGTCATTCTCTGCTTTTAAATCAAAATGGTATGGAAAGTACACCACAAGAAAATTTTGAACCTTAAGAAAACGCACACTTTAGCACATGTTTTCAATTACGTTGGAATGAATTTGAAGCTATGGCGACCCAGCTTGGCACAGTGAACAAGTGGCCTGGTGACCATCCTCACATCTTTCATCATGTGATGTGCACGAGCCTTCCAAACAGAGCTTTCTGAAGTCAGCCTCCAAGTGTTATCTGGCCCAACCCAGACCTTTTAGGAAAAGAGGAAGATATGTATTATCCACCCCTCGAGCTCATACACCAGTGAGTAAATCAGGACATGAGATTCTGACGTTTCATTTGTCCTGAACACTGCATCTCAGAGATGCCAGCCTGCCTTCCCACCGTCTTCCAAGTTTCATTTTCCATTTGAAACAGAAAAGCCAGTTAGGGTAAAACTTCGTTTTTCTCCACATGGTGGCTTAGAAGATGATTTGCTCTGAATGCTCACCTGGGTTGAGTGAGTCTTCTGTGAGTCAGAATCGGCACAGTATTATCTTATGGCCAAATGTCATATTTCTTTGATGGCAAGAGGGTTCCCAGGGTCAACACTAGGCTTCAGGGATACTTGATTAGTCCAGGACGGGTCTAATTCACATGGATCAGGTAGATTCCAAAGAGTCACTCCTCTCTTTTTGTTTTTTGTTTTTAATTTTTTTTTTTAACATTTATTTATCTTTCAGAGACAGAGACAGAGCATGAGCGGGGGGAGAGGCAGAAAGAGAGGGAGACACAGAATCCGAAGCAGGTTCCAGGCTCTGAGCTGTCAGTGCAGCTCTCACAAACCGTGAGATCGTGATCTGAGCTGAAGTCGGATGCTTAACTGATTGAGCCACCCAGGCATCCCAAAGAGTCACTCCTTTCAGCGAAAGGCCTCCCAACCATTTCTTAAGAGGCAGACGGTTCCACAGAAGTGCTCATGCACGGAGCCAAGGAGGAAAAACCAAGAGTGAAGGCCCAGTTGCCAACCCAGTTTTCGATTCATCCCTCTTAATATTCGCTTACTTAGAGTAGTATTTCACTTGAAGAAAACTCTGATGGATAAAAAGTTTGAAAACCACAGCTTAAGGACATTTGGGCAACCTTTGTTTTAATAAGTAGCACACATGATCTACTATAACTATCCCTCACTCTCCAGAGCTATTTGCTTCCTGAACTTAGTATCAGGATCCAGATAGACACAAAGGCCACTTCTATTGGGTGACCACTACAAGGCTCACGTTGGCAAGCTGGCATTGAATCTTCACTTACTGCTATAATTTTGAGCCTTTCGTGTTTTCATCACTAAACCTCAATCATGAAGATTAGGAAGGATACTGACATCAAAAAAAGGATGTGACCAGACTCCACACATTTGACTCATGTTCAAGTCACATCTAATGCTCAGACCCCCTCAGATCATCATTCTTTTTTTTTTAATTTAAATTCATATTAGTTAACATATAGTATAATATTAGTTTCAGGAGTAGAATTTAGTGATTCATCACTTACATACAACATTCAGTGCTCATCCCAACAACTATCCTCCTTAATGCCCATCAGCCATTTAAGTCCATCCCCTCACCCACTTCCCCTCCAGCAACCCTCAATTTTTTCTCTGTAATTACGAGTCTATAACTTATGCTTTGCCTCCCTGTCTGTTTTTGTCTTATTTTTCCTTCGCTTCCCCTATGTGCCTCTGATTGTTTCTTAAATTCCACATTTGAGTGAAATCATAATATTTGTCTTTCTCTGACTGACTTATTTCACTTAGCAAAATACACTCTAGTTCCATCCACATTGTTGCAAATGGCAAGATTTCATTCTTTGTGCTGGCTAATAGTCTGTTGTATATATACACCACATCTTCTTTTAAATTTTTTTTTTTCCCAACGTTTATTTATTTTTGGGACAGAGAGAGACAGAGCATGAACGAGGGAGGGGCAGAGAGAGAGGGAGACACAGAATCGGAAACAGGCTCCAGGCTCTGGGCCATCAGCCCAGAGCCTGACGCGGGGCTCGAACTCACGGACCGCGAGATCGTGACCTGGCTGAAGTCGGACGCTTAACCGACTGCGCCACCCAGGCGCCCCACACCACATCTTCTTTATGCACTCATCAGTCAATAAACATTTGGGCTCTTTCCATAATTTGGCTATTGTTAATAGTGCTGCTATTGTGGTGCATGTGCCCCTTCGAATCAGCATTTTTGTATCCCTTGGATAAATACCTAGCAGTGCAACTGCTGGGTCATAGGGTAGTTCTATTTTTAATTTTTGGAGGAACCTCCATACTGTTTTCCAGAGTGGTTGCATCAGTTTGCATTCCCGCCAGCAGTACAAAAAGTTCCCCTTTCTCCGCATCCTCACCAACATCTGTGGTTCCTGATTTGTTCATTTTAGCCATTCTGGAATGTGTGAGGTAACATCTTATCATGGTTTTGATTTGTATTTCCCTGATGATGAGTGATGTTGAGCATCTTTTCATGTGTCTGTTGGCCATCCGGATGTCTTCTTTGGAAAAATGTCTATTCATGCCTTCTGCCCATTTCTTAATTGGATTATTTGTTTTTTGGGTGTTGAGTTTGATAAGTTCTTTATAGATTTTGGATACTAACTCTTTATCCGATATGTCATCAAATCATCATTCTAATGAAGAAAATGTTAACAACATTCACATACCTTTGGATTTCTGAGCATGTCTGTGACCCACAATTAAAAACACAGAAACCGGGGCGCCTGGGTGGCTCAGTCGGTTAACTGTCCGACTTCGGCTCAGGTCATGATCTCACGAACGTGAGTTCGAGCCCTGCATCGGGCTCTGCGCTGGCAGCTCAGAGCCTGGAGCCTGCTTTGGATTCTGTGTCTCCCTCTCTCTGTGTTCCTCCCCCGCTTGCTCTCTCTCTCTCTCTCTCTCTCTCTCAAAAATAAATAAAGATTAAAAAAACACACACACAGAAACCCTTGGTTACCCCTGAGTTGAGAAATTGGCTTACCTGCTATAAATGTGAACCCTCACGCAAGCTCACCCAATAAGCCATTTGGACCACTAGCACCGTAGGTAAGGGGGTTTGGCAACAAGCTGAGCTCAGGTCCTCAGGGAATGGGATATCTCGGGCCAATGGGTCCCCACTATCCATGTAAGCCTACATCCGTGTTTCCCAAGACTAAAACTAGAATTCATGATCAAACATGCTTCGGGGAACATTTACACCAAATCTTTAAAATGAGAACTGTTTTAGAATGTCCTGATTGCACACTTGCCAAAAGCCCTGAGTCCCTGTGTGGAAGCCAGAAGAGAAACAAAGCAGGAAGGAGGGGCCTGGGAGCTGGGCAGGCCCACACTTGGCCTCCCCCTTTGTTCATCGTGAGCCCCAAGTTTCACAACCGCTTCTCACAGGTGGTGAAACAGAAGCCCAGGAGGTTACTGCACAGGTGTTGGCTCAGTTGGGAGCTTGCTCAGGACCATGAGCAGGAACTTGTGTTTGGAGCCAGTTCTTAAAACTCTTCCACAACCCAGAAAATTCTATGTGGTTTTTCTTTGGAAACAAAATCAATATTTCTCACTCTGCTTTCCTTTTACCAAACATACAGGTTTCTTTTGAACATCTGCAATCTGACCCAATGCTGGTTAATCATTATTAAGTATTTTCAGATCAACTTCACCAGACACTCCCCATATGCCAGCACGAAGCAAGACCATGCACATGAGGTGGGTTGAGAGGGGCACAGGAGCACATAGGAGCTCAGGAGAAACTGAGACCCAGGGGGTGAACACTGCCAGGATGACCGCGGTGGGAAGGAAAGGTCATGGGCAAAGGAAAGCCCTTTCCCCTATCCTCCGCCAATCACCAATTTCAACTTATGTTTGAGGTTGTTCGTGCTTTTATTATCATTATAGACAAACAAGTAAAGATTGCATCCTTGAATCCGATTCATTTCACCCTTGACAATTAGTTTCTCCTTCTGGGAGTAGACATGAGCGTCACAGCATCTACAACTGGGACTGTGGGGTGGATGTCTGTGTTGAACTAGAGAATAGTCAGGTAGCATGACTTTCTTAAGTCATTACATGGAGTTGTCAAACTTTGTCACTAAGGAGGGGCACCTGGGTGGCTCAATCAGTTGGGTGTCCGACTTTGGCTCAGGTCATGATCTCACTGCTCGTGGGTTCGAGCCCCACATCAGGCTCTGTGCTGACAGCTCAGAGCCTGGAGCCTGCTTCGGATTCTGTGTCTCCTCCTCTCTCTGCCCCTCCCATGCTTGTGCTCTGTCTCTCTCTGTCTCTCAATAATGAATAAATGTTAAAAAAAAAAAATTAAAAAAAAAAACAAAAAAAACCTTGGCACTAAGGAAACTAAGATTTTGGTGAAAGTCCAAGGGAGAAAAAATATCAAAATGTAAAAATTCAATTTTTCCTTTTTTCTCCCATTTTATGAAATCATTTGTTTTCTCTCTTTTTGTCTTTCATTCTGGGATCATTTATTTAATCACCATGTACCCCCCACCCCCATGGCGAAGCCAGAAAACTACAGAATCTAGCATGAGGGTGGGAGTTGACATATAATTTCCAGACATCCATGCTGGACCCAGAAAGGCTGCCAATATGTCCAATTGCCCCATAAGTCATATTTATGAAGCCCTGAACCCTTATTTCCCATATCCAGAAAGTGAATTTTGTCAAGAAAGTCTTTCTAATACCATCATTAATTCTCTTCTCCAGTTTAGCCAAACACTAAACTCACAAGGTTAAGGGCTGAGGCTCAGGGGCTGGCGATGGATGAAGAAAACAACTTCAAAATTGGTAGAGAGAAAGAGGGTCCACTTCTCATCAGCCCCAGGCTCTCAGGCACACAGCCATTGGGTCACAAAGGGACACAGCTGAGTGTTGTTAATGGTCAAAGGGAAAACAGAGCAGAGGAAATGAAATTAAAGCAACCAAAGTATTATCACTTTATATTATCACATGAAACTTAGGGAGATATGCTCTCTTTCCTGATTTTGTTAAGTGAAATGCTTCTGTAGCTAATGTTGCATTTGCTTTCTTCATTTCCTTTTTCCTGTTGGTATTTCGATTCTCTGGATTAATGTAGGGGTGCTAGACTAGTGCCGTGGAGCCAAATAAGCGTGTATATTGGATGCCAGAAAAGGTTAAACATTAGTTCATGACTTCGCAAATATTAGCATCCTAATTTTAAAATAGGGAAGGTAGAGAAGGAGATAAGTGCATCAGAGGCTTCCACTTGTTCCAGAAGAAAAACTGGGGAAATAAGGATGAGGATGAGGGTGTAGACAGTGCAGCGACACGCTCCAGGGCACGTTGTTCTCTGTGCATCACCCAGCCAGTGGCAGGCGGCCAACTGCTCCTTTCATGGGATCCTCCACCTGCCTAGGCGGGGCCAATGCATTTCATCCAGAGTAGCATCTTCTCCCAGGAAGTGCAAACAAACAAGCAACGATTGCTTATCCTTTCAAAGTATGGACAAAGAAAAATACACAGTGGACACAGAGACACTGCACATGAAAGCCAGATTTTTGCGTCTTTTGCTAAGACTGTTTAAAAGATGATACGATCTCCATATTGTATATTAATGAGCACTTGGCTTTCAGTATTGTTTCCATTCTTATAACAGACCTGTGAGCTTCTGATCCGAGAGGGTCTGTGGAGTTACCACCTTCAGGCAGGAAATCCTCACATCTATAGACCTAATAATGAAAGTAAATAAATTGAGGGGCACCTGGGTGGCTCAATAGGCTAAGCGTCCGACTTTGGCTCAGGTCATCATCTCGCTGTTTGTGAGTTCGAGCCCCACATTGGGCTCTGTGCTGACAACTCAGAGTCTGGAGCCTGCCTTCGATTCTGTGTCTCCCCATCTCTCAGCCCCTCCCCTGCTCATGCTCTGTGTCTCTCTGTCTCTCAATAATAAATAAACGTTAAAAAAATTTTTTAAGTAAATAAATTGATACCATGTACCACTTTTTCAAGTGTTTTTAAATGCTTTATAAATAATAAAATACAAGTTTGTAGAAGCTTTGCCAAATCCATGCCAGCTTTTACATTTATGTATTTGTCAGTGATTTGACATAAAAACTGTAACTATCATAAAGCAGATTCACTGGGAGTCTCACGTTTATTTTCTTTCAACTTCATTCTGATTCTGAGGTCCCATCCCTATGGACAAGAAATTCAAGCTGTTTTTCTCTGGGTTCCCCTCACCCACATGCAAAGCTAGTGTTATATCATCAATTCTCATCCATTCTCTCCAGTCATTTCGTGAAGTATGGAAATCTTCAGTGAACCTGGGGGTCAGCTACTTGGGACCCAGTCCCGCTGATGCAACTAACTCACAGCTTCTGAGGGCTGGTACCTGTCGGGACCAGGACAGAGGCTTCAAATAAGAAGGAAGTAAAATGTATAAGGGAACAAACTCAGTATTTCTATCAATTATCCCTACTATCATCTTGTATCAATAGGTCTAGTTAGGAGACAGAAATCACACAATAATTTTAACAGGGAGACTTTAATATAAAGAATTATATAACCATAACAGGGAGCTGACTGTCAAGGGATAAAAAGAACTCTAGAGGATATCCAAAATATGAAGGAGAATGCTCAACGAAAGAACACACTTGAAAAAGAGATCACCACCCACCCCCCTTTTTAAGGCTGGCATTCAGATCTCATTGAAAAGGTGTGATTGAAGCCCACTGAGTAGTGGGGAAATTCTCCAGGAGGACCTGAGCCAGAACTGATCCACAGTGGCTGGCCAAAGGTTGGAAGGCAGGGTAACATGGGCTGGGACTGGCCAGCAGAAAACACCCCACCAGTGTGTAGGAGGCTCAAGGCCGAGAAGACAACCTCTAGGGTACCTGTGAGGCTCCCTGAGAATCTACTGGGACAGATGCTACTGAAACAGTGGAGGGGGCGCCTGGGTGGCTCAGTCGGTTAAGTATCTGACTCTGAGTTTCAGCTCAGGTCCTGATCTCACAGTTTAGTGGGCTCGAGTCCCAGGTCAGGCTCTGTGCTGGCAGCACAGAACTTGCTTGGGATTCTCTCTCTCCCTCTCTCTCTGCCCCTCCCCCACTTGTGCTGTCTCTGTCTCTCTCAAAATAAATAAATAACCTTAAAAAAAAAAAAGAAATTCAGTGGAGGGGAGTACCACTGGGTGTCCACCACTCGTGCCACTGACTACCACAGTAGCACTTAAAAAAAAACAAGCAACAAAGCACAGAATCACACCAGTATGGGAAGTGATGCCCATGTCCCTTTATTTGCTGCAATGCCCCACCTCAGCTGCCTTTGTGCTATCACAGTGCCCCAATCGTTCCGAGGCAAAATGAAGCAGGATGCTTCACCACCCACTGGAGTTTGTGTGGGCGAGATTACTGGAGAGATTCCATGGTTCTCCATTCCTTAAGGGACTGTTAGTAAAACAGCTTCCAGGACCCAGAGATTTAACCAAGGAGACAAATCACAGCATGTGTGATGAAACCCGGAAATGCTTCTCCCCTCCCATGATGCCAAGTTTCCAGCCTTGCCTGCCCCTTCTGCAGACTCAGGCAAACATACGTGCACCAGCCTCTCCCACTGGCAGTCTGTCAATATGCCCAATCTCCAGCATGGTCACAGCTCTATCCCAAGAGGCTCCTCACCAGTGGGGTCTCCATGAAGGGGCTGAAAGTAGTGGTCTTCCTTCCCCCACCCCACCCCACAGTCCTGGCCAGTAGCCCTCTCTACATTCTCTGATGAATAAAGGAAAGATCGTCTCAATATTGTATAAAGCACCATGCAAATGCAGCTGTAAGTTAGGTCCCCCGCCCTATGCCCTTCTAGCTTAATGGCTATCCTAGGCTCATCCTTAGAAAATTCAAGCATCACTGCCTCCAAGAATTCCCACCCACCAGAGAGGCTTCAGTGGGGCCTGTCTAACCTGGGTGATGATAGACTTGGAGGGACACATCTCAGTCCTCACAGATTGGAGCTAAGAACCCTCCAGCACCCACAGCTGGGTGTCCCGCCATCCCATTACCAGACACTTTCTGAGCAAGCAGGCAGCCAGGAAAGCAGCGCCTTCCGAACTCGCTCCTCCCTTCCGCTCTTTCCAAGGTGAGCTTTCTAATGAAAAGAATTTATGATAGTAAAGAGCTGGAAAATTATGAATATTTAAAAGATAAGAATTTTAAAAGAGTTGCTCAGATCTGAATTTCCATTTGGCATGTTTAGAGATGTACTCTCTCTATAGAGCAGGAGGAATTTGGGGAAAATGTTGTCTGGCTTTGATCCAAAATGAAGACCTGATTTTTTTGGAGAGGTTTTTGGTTAAATTTGAGTGGGTTTTGGTTGGTTTGATCCTTTTTTATTTTTAGGGAGTGGATTTTTTGGCTCATTGGTTGGTTGGCATTTTAAATCATGGGACTAGTTTAGTTTTGAAAGACAACTTTGCCCATAGGTGCTGACTTAAAAATACAAACTCAGTGACTCAGAACTCGGAGGCCAGAAAGGAATAGAAAACGTCCAAACATCTTTCAGTGTTCTTGGATACACATTAAGGGATTATTTCCCCTTAAAGTAATCTAAAAAAAAAAACCAAAAAAGAAAAGGAAGGCAGGTAGGCAGGAAGGCAGGAAGAAAAAGGAAGGAAATAAAGAAAAAAATGGTTCTTAGAGTTCCTTTTTGGACAGGGGTAAAAAGACTTCTTAAAAACATTACTAATATATATATATATATATATATATATATATATATATATATATATTCCAAAAGCATAAACAGATGTTAGAGGAGGATTAAGAATTTAGCACAATTTGCTGTTTTAAAACCTCAGCCCTGTAGAGATCTCTCCTTAAAAAGAAATAAATATCTAAAGAAAGAAATAAGGAATTGGGGGTAAATTTGGAAAGGACAGTTGGGTGGTATGGCCAGAACATTAAGGTGAAGGCAGAGCTTTTTCTAAACACAGAGAAAAGGCTTAGCATTGTAGTTATAGTCAGCAAAGAAATAAGAGCACAGCTGTTAACATTCAGATTTGAAACATATGACTGCTTTGGGATTTATTTTTTATTGGACTTTGCAAATTGCTAAAACCAGGCCCAATAACCATTCTCCTTGGCAATGATTTACTTCTGTTCTTAGAATGCAGCTCTTTGGGAGTGGCAATCAGCAGCCACTTCTGACCCTAGAGAAGCCTCAACAAAGTGGTCACCTTCTGGAAGTGGGGAACAGCTTCATGGCCCCAAGGACAATACAGTGGATCAAGCATTTAGCTAGAAAATCAAGTTTATTGGTCCATTTGTCCAAATTCTTCTACTGATGCTGAGTGAAACAGGGGGGCATAACGGTTCCTACCCCCCTCATTCAGGGTTGAGAATTAAATGGGCGGACAGTTGTACAGCACACAGCTGTGTGCCTGGCACACAGTAGGCACTCTCTTTGGGTTCGCTCTGACCTTGCCCAGCATGCCTGGGCACCCTACTTTAAAACTCCATGAAATCAGGGCACCTGGGTAGCTCAGTCAGTTAAGCAATCCAACTCGATTTGGGCTCAGGTCATGATCTCACGGTTCACTGTTTCGAACCCCATGTCGGGTTCTGCACTGGTATCACAGAGCCTCCTTGGGATTCTGTCTCCCCACCCCCTGCCCCATCCTCTTTCTCTCAAAGATAAATAAGTAAACAACAACACCAACAAAATAACCCCATGAAATCACTCTCAGCATTTTCTAACGCTTCTACAAAGGTGGACAATTCCAGCAACCAGAGGCTACAAGATTCCATCATTCTGCTGTTATATCTCCCATATGAAAGTGAGAAATCTGTTATAAAGACTTTAAAGCATCTTAGATGTACACATAACTCTAAACAAATCACCCAGAAGAAACACAAGCAACTGTCATATAAGTTTTTCCTAAATTTCATCACATCAATCTCAAGCATCAAAAGGGGAAGCACTTTTTTTCTCAAAGAAAATAGCTTCTTTAAAACAAGACCTCATCAAAAGTCTCCTATTTTAATTCCTAATAAAGAAAATAAAAACAGTAAACTCTTCTCTTTTTTTACTTTTATTTACTTTTGAGAGACACAGAGTGCGAGCAGGGGAGGGGCAGAGAGAGAGGGAGACACAGAATCTTAAACAGGCTCCAGGTTCTGAGCTGTCAGCACAGAGCCCAATGCAGGGCCCGAACCCATGAACCATGAGATCATGACTTGGACTGAAGTCAGATTTTAACCGACTGAGCCACCCAGGTCTCCCCAGTAAACTCTTCTTTGAAGCCATTCAACAGAACAAGGGAGGGCATCTGAAAGATGTGTTCTTTGCCTTTTGTACAAGTGTCTTCTATCTGTTTGCCCAAGGAAATAATTTCTCCCATGGACCATCAACCTGCTTTGAGAGAATGCAAAGGAAAGAAAAAAATACAACAAGCTTGAAACAAGACAAGTAACATAGAAATGCAAATATTTCAGGGCGCCTGGATGGCCCAGTTTGTTAAGCATCCGACTTCAGCTCAGGTCACAATCTCCTGCTTCATGAGTTCAAGCCCCACATCAGGCTTGCTGCTGTCAGCACGGATCCTCTGTCCCCGTCTCTCTATGCTCCTCCCTGGCTAGTGCTTGCTCGCTCTCTCTCTCTCTCTCTCTCTCTCTCTCAAAAATAAATAAATAAACATTTTTTTAAAATTTCAAAAATACATGTATTTCATACTCTGTTGTACAAAAAGCAATATTGTATCTAGACAAGAGGTTTTTCCTCACTTCACTTCCTCCCCCTGATATAATAGGGGTGCAGTGTTTCCATTCAAGGTCCACAAAGTAATCAATCATCTGATTGTCAAGTTCTTCACCAACCTGTGTAGACAGATGACATAAGGGCATGAGAAATGCTGTACGGACAAAGAGACGTCTTAGCCAAGTCACTGCTCCTCAGACCCTCTGCTTCCTGCTGTCTTTAATCTTTCCCCTCTTTGCAAATACTCATCTTAAGTAACTAATCTAAAACATGGGAAAACATGCATGCATACTTCCAGCTTCTATAGTATTTGCGATAGGAAAAAACCCAAAACAATCTAAACACACAAAAGTAGAAGAATATTTAAATTATGGGATACCAACCCAATAGATTACTATGCAAACATTTTAAACAATGGTGATCAAGACCATGGAAAGTGGAAAAATCAGAGCATCTGCTATCTTGAGCTCTCAGGTCACCCTAAGGCCTGGATACACAGGCAAATTAACATGGCAAGTAACTTATTGATATTACATTACAATACACCACACATGAAATGGCATCATGTGTTATATTCAGTGTCGTTTCTCTTAAAGCAATTCACAGACAAATTGCAACGGACAAAGTGCATTAGGGCAGCATTTCGTCCAGCCCCTGTGCCTGCATCACTGATGTGTTGCTTCAGATGATCTGTGTCTCTGATTTTCACTGACTAAACCCGCGCTTTTAACATAATATCCCAGAAGAAGTAATCAGGGCATTCAGATCTAGCAAGCATGTGGCCCTCTCCTCTTGGCCGCATCACCCACTCTGGTTTGGGAAATTAATCTTCTTACCACTTTGGTGTAATGGGGTGATATGTTCTTCTATTGGAACCACTCAGTGACCTTCCCCAACCTTTAAGTGCATACATTAATGATCAACCACTTAAAAGTGGCCGAATGTGTCAGACAGCTGCTTGTGTTAGCAGACTTTATTGGTGTCCCATCTGTGGACCCGGGTATTCTGACATATCTGGGCACGGGCTGAGCATTCTTTCAGGTGTCTCTTTGCTTGAAGGACCAAAAGCCTCCTGGGAAAAGACTCCTCTTCAAGATGAAAGGGATAGGTGTTTAGAAGCTTGGATTAAGATTAAAGGGAGGCACAATTATGAGGACCTATCTCCCTGTTCCCCGAAGGGCTCCTTAAGAGCAGGCTTTCCTGGGTTCTAAAGAGTTCAGAGCTGTAAATAAATTGACTAAGTTTTATGTATGTTTTTATTGGTTTGTTTTTTTTTTTGTGGGTTTTTTTTTAAGTTTATTTATTTATTGAGAGAGAGAGAGGGAGAGAGAATCCCAAGCAGGGGGCTCAAACCCATGAACGGTATGATCGTCGTGACCTGAGCCAAAATCAAGAATCAGACACTTAGCTGACTGAGCCACCCAGGTGCCCCCAAAATTGAGGAAGTTTTATCCTGGGAAGACATTGTGACCCAGCCATGTTGTCTTAAGATCATGTAGCATGCGTTGCCTGACTACGACGACACCAAGACCTATCACCCCTGTAGCTATGGCCCCAAATGTTCTGAAGTCATGAAACCTTAAAAGCACAAAGAGCATTTGACTGGCAGAATGTTAAGAGAATCATATTATGAGTGTCAAGAAATATGTGTGATTCTCCTCCATAGTTTATGAACCCCAAAATCACAAGTTCCTGTCCCTTCTAGCACACACCATCTTCAGCTCAACATACACTGTGGCCCCAGGCTGACTGGGTGTTGGAAGGGGTGGACTGAATCTCACAGACAACATGGCCATATGACTTGTCACCCAAATCAGGAAACCTCTGAGGCTGTAAAGGAGCACTATCAGAATTATGCCAGGACAGCAGGTATAAGCCAGGACTGTCCCAGGCAAACGGGCATCTGATCACCTATGAAAGAAGGTGAGAGAGAACATTTGTGTCTCTAACTTCAGCTTTTTGCTCCAATCAACTTTTTATCCCATCAGATGTTCCTGCTCTTGTGGGTACATCTTTGGCCACTCAAAGCAAAAATCCAGGCTTTTCTAGGCATTTTGATGAACCTGCCAAAACTAGAAAGTCCTAAGCAATAATCCTATCTATGTTTACCCTTGACCTTTCCTACCTGTACCCTTACTTCACAGAGATTCAGAGAGACATGTTTCCTAAAAGGATCCAAGTGGCTAGCCATTCAAAACAATCCTACCTTACAGAGCTGCCTCTTGTTGGTCCGAAAATAATAATTATCATTATTACATGAAAGACACACTTCTAAGTATTGGGTGACATCGCTGTTAAAAACACAGGACCAGCACACAGCTCAGAGGATCTTACATGAAATGAGGGAGGCAGACAATGAATAAGTAAGCAAATAGATCACTGTGGGTCTACCCGACAAAGGTGTCACCTGAAGGGTGGGTGGGGGAAGAGTCTACTCCAGTGAGAGAGGTCCGGGAAGGCAACTCAGAGAAGTGGCATTCCATCTGACTGCAGGATAGACACTGGCCAGTGTGACAAGCCCCATTCACAGATCAACATCAATTTCTTT
Organism: Leopardus geoffroyi; assembly: GCF_018350155.1. Lineage (NCBI taxonomy): Eukaryota > Metazoa > Chordata > Mammalia > Carnivora > Felidae > Leopardus > Leopardus geoffroyi. The sequence continues at coordinate 143,921,949 of NC_059332.1, forward strand.
TCTGGCCCCACACTACCTTTCCCTGTTTCCTCCCAGTTGGTGAAGATCACGTGTGTCAATGGTAGTGGAAAGGACCCCTTTGTGGCTTTCTCATGAAATAGAATGAATACAGATGAAAAGCATACTCGAGAAATCATGGGAAATGGAATTATCACCATCAGTCAGCATAAGGTAGCCCCGGGGTGCCTGAATGAGCCACTCCTGAGTGTGGTTTTAATCACAGACAAGGTTTTGTGCTCCTCGCGCAGTCCTGGGTGCGGGGACTGGCCGAGTCTGTACCCGCAGAATTCCAGAGGACAGGCACACTCGCCGGGCTTAGCTGACCACCGTGTTTTCTCAGGGCAGCTTGGAGCTCGTGTTTACGCCAAAGTCAGCCTGAAAGGCAGTTGTCTGAACCCATCATGTTCCTGGCATCATTCCTAGACCCTGGTGGTCGCCTGTCCCACTGACGGATCCGTTCTGTGGTTAGGTTACTCCCTCGTTCAGTGTCTGTTGCCCCCCCGGCAGCATCACACTGCGATTTCTGACCCCACTCTTCTTGACTAACCAGAATAATCGAAGCCTTTCTCTTCCAAGCACAAGCCACAAGGCACTGTCAGCATCAAGCTGCTGCTTATCATAAGCTTTCCCTATCCCTCTTGCTCTCCAAACTCCAGATCAGGATCCCTGCCCTCCTCTCCACATTCTGCAACATGTGATTTTCAGAAACATTAAAAAAAAAAAAAAAAAAAAAAAAGGTCTGCCGAGGGCCCTGCAAGAGCCAAAGGAAATGGAATAATGAAGTATGTCCCACTATTCAGCCTGGGTTTGTTACCACACCCAAATGTGGTTTTGCCTTTTACACTATTTAGATCGTATTGTTGACTCATGTTCCATAAGAGCACATTGATTTACCCGTGGAGCCTCTTCTATTCACCACTGCCCTTCTTACTCACCATCCCTCCTTTTCTCTCCAGGAACCTCCTGCCCAAAGCCAGTTTTCCTAAGGGCACATTTGATTGGACTATTGTTCACAGTTAATACACTTAATTGTTCTTTATTAACTCTCCTTTGATGGCTTTCAGATGTTTTCTTCTACTTGTCAAGATAGGTGATACATTTTTCATTCCTCTTTTACATATTAAAATATTGCTATTGGCCATATCATTTGGATCCTCAATAGATTTTTATTTCAGGTATTCTTACCACTTGACATCCAGGTAACGTCTGGTAACAATTAGCAAACTCGTAAACAGCACTTATTATATTCCAGGCACTGTTCTAAGTATATTACATTCACCAACTCATCAAATCCCCAACACCCTAACAAGTAGGTATTAAAACTATTTACAGATGAAGAAATGGAATCACAGGATTAAGTAACTCACTCTGTGTCACATAGTTAATAGTGCTAAGCCCATAACATTTCTTCCTCGGCTCTCACACGTAAGAGTAAAATTTCACCTTGTTTTTGTTCATGTTTAATTACCATCAAATTCCTATCTATCTCTATTCTAAAACAGGAGAATTTAAAGTGAATTTAAAGAGAATTCAAAGCATTCTAAGGTCACTGTCTTTTCAAGAGTAGGAAAGAGACATTTATTAGCTTTAGATATTGTTAGAAATATTAAAATTAGAAAAAAATATATATATGTAAATAGAAACCAAATAAATAATTTCCAAATCAGTAAAGGAACAAGACAGAAAATGTTAGAGAGAGAGAGAAGAAAGGAAAAAAAGAAAAAAAAAATCTCTACTTCAACAGAATGTGGTAAAGAAAAAATGAGAACCAAAGAAAAACATGGTGGATATAAAATGAAACGATAGAAAGAAGTCCAAATATAGAGTAACTATAATAAATATAAATGTATTTGACTCACCATTTACAAGACAAACTCTCAGATTTATTTCTTTATGTTTTGACTATCTAGTCTTTCACTTGAAAGTTTGGCATTGAAAAGATGAATATTGCCAGTTTAGCAACATTAATTTATTCAAATAAAATTAAAGAAAAAAATATGAATGAAGAGAAAGGCAGAGATTACTTAATAATAAAAGGGATAAACAACCAATAAGATGTAAAAAATCATTAATTTGCTTTACCTAACAAAATTCCCTTCAAATATATGTTTGTGCTTTTGTGCTCTTATTATACTTAATGTAACAGTTTCTGATGGCTATGTGTTAAAAAAAAAAACACCAAAATTATCAGAATTAAAAGGAGAAATTGACAGGGGTGCCCGGGTGGTTCAGTTAGTTAAGCATCCAACTCTTGGTTTTGGCTCAGATCATGATCTCATGGTTCGTGAGTTCAAGCCCGCTCATGAGCCTGCTTGGGATTCTCTCTCTCTCTGACTCTCGACCCCTCCCCCACTGGTGTGCAGTCTCTCTCTCAAAATAAACTTTAAAAAAAAGGAGAAATTGACAAATCCACCATTATAATGAGGGTTTTTTTTAACACATAGCCATCAGAAATTGTTACATCAAGTATAATAAGAGCACAAGTGGAAGATACAGACTTCCAGTTATGGAATGAAAAAGTCACAGGAATAAAAGACACAGCATGGGTGATATAGCCAATGGCATTGTAATAGCAATGTAAAGTGACAGACGGTGAGCACAGCATCATGTATAAACTTGTTGAACCACTATGCCATGCACCTAACGTAACGTTATGTGTTCACTATACTCAAATAAAAATAAACAAGGAAATAAAGAAAGGAATACTAAATCAATGCAAAAAAAAAAAAAAACGAAGCTAGAACCTATAAATAGAGAGAACTATGAAATGAAAAACTAAATACATGCAGTGTCTTGTATGTTAATTATACCTCAATAGAACTGTTCTAAGAAGTTTATGGTTGGTGCAAGAATTGATACCAGGTTCAATGAATCAGAAAGAGAGCCCAGAAATTGATCTGTTTATATCTGGAAACTTGGTGGATGACAGGATAGCAATATCAACCAGTGGAGAACTGATGAACCACCCAGTAAAGAGTATTAGAGCAGTTGACTATCAATATTAAAAAGTTAAATTAGCACACTTATTGTGATAAGAACTGAGTCATGCATGGGGCACCTGGGTGGCGCAGTCGGTTAAGCGTCCGATTTCAGCCAGGTCATGATCTCGCGGTCCGTGAGTTCGAGCCCCGCGTCAGGCTCTGGGCTGATGGCTCAGAGCCTGGAGCCTGTTTCCGATTCTGTGTCTCCCTCTCTCTCTGCCCCTCCCCCGTTCATGCTCTGTCTCTCTCTGTCCCAAAAATAAATAAACGTTGAAAAAAAAAAAATTTAAAAAAAAAAAAAAAAAAAAAGAACTGAGTCATGCATAGAATTGTTGAATCACTGTATTAAATACCTGACACTAATATCACACTCTGTATGTTAATTATACTTCAATAAAAAAAAAAAAAAAGTTAAATGTGATGCATACCTCCAAAATCAACACCGGATTGATCAAAGACCCAAATGTGGAAAGAAGCAAAATGTCTTAAAATTATTAGGAAAAAGTATAAGAATATATTTATGACTTCACGGTAGTAAGGTTCTCCTAAACGTGACACAGAAAGCATGAATGAGAAAGGAGAATGTCTGACTCTGTCAAATTAAAACTTCAGTTTTTCAAAAGATGCCACAAACAGAATTAAGAGAGAAGTCACAGACTGGAAAAAGTCTTTGCCCTACATAGAACGAACTAAGGATTAATTTCCAAATACGATACTTTTTAAAAACTTACAAATCTAAGAAAACCACACCCCCCAAAAACACGCAAAGGCAAGGTCCATGCAGTTCTCAGAGAAAGGAATCCAAACAGCCAATAAATTAATTGGGAGAAAGAAAAAAAAAAGTGCTCAATCCCACTGGTGATCAGAAGAGTCCAAATCAAGTTAGAGACAGCACTTTTTACCCGTAAAACTAGCAAAAAATTAAGATGAATGTATCCAGAGTAGGAGACGATTGCTTTGGAGAGCAAGCTGGCACTCACTATCTAATAAAACTGAAAATGGTTTTATCTTAGGACCCAGAAATCGTATTGGGGAGCGGGGAGTGATGACAGTCCAGTGAGTTTGCACCATCTGCATTCCCTGGGAGATCTAGACTTTCTGCCCAGGCTCCAAACTACGGGCGACTGGTTACGTCACTGCCACTGCGCTAAGGAAGGAGACAGGGCCAGGATGGGGTCACGCAGGAGAGGATGAAATGCAAACCCACTCTGTCATTGTTCCCAAAGCTGCTACTTGCTCATCCCCGCTGCCTCTTTGGGACCTGGACGCCATGCGTGCCTCTCTTCCTGCCACGCTCTGGCCCGCATGTCTAGGCCTGCCCTCTCCGTGTTTGTCACTGTGGCCACCGTGCTGCTCGGCCCTGTCAGATGGTAGTGAGACTAAGCTCAAGATGTTAACGACAGGCCTGGCAGCACACCTGGTCGGGTGAAACTAGGGGAGACGGCCTTCCTCCTCACCCACAGAACTAAACGGCTTTCCCCCAAGAGAAGAAACAATCCAACTTTTCCATTTGTAGAAAATAGCAAAGAAGCTCCATCAGTCTGTGGCACGGAGCATGCCGGTCTCATGTGAAAATGCGAACGACCCACCCTCACGACAGCCGAGAGTTGGAGATGTTTCCTAGTCAGCCAGGTGGGCCCGGGCCAGTGTACCCACACATGTCACCGGATAGCCCTTGGTGTGGCTTGATGTGGGTGTGGGATGAAGCAGAGCCTCACCTGTGCCCTGTCACAGCCCCCAACCACCCCAGACAGCCCCCTATTTCAAGGAGAGGGATGCCGACGGGCACTCAGCACTGCCAAACAGATTGCCTTTAAATGTTTGTTTCACACTTATGTATTGATTTTGTATCAGTGAAAGTGTATATATATAAACAGACTCGTTACTAATGCATTGCCACAGGCCAACCCAGAGTCAACGTTTTGGGGGAAAAATAAATTGGCAATTTTCCCACTTTTCTGCAGTTCTTTTTCTCTCCCTGGTTTTCCTTTGGGACTTTCAGGATTAGAGGATTCCAAAAGGCAAACAAAAGGGTTCTGACTTAGGAAAGTATAACCGGTTCCTGGTAACAGAACAAGTGCATCAGCATTTCTGCTAGCCTTGACTTTCAGCTGGTAACCTCTAGAGCCTCTGGAGCACCCCCACGTCGCAAAAGTACGGGGATGGCCGGTGTTTCTGGGCTTCGTGCTCCACTCCCACACCACCTTGCTCCAGGGCACTTTCCACTCGGGGAGCAGAACCAACATGTCTCGTTCTAGAAGGACACACCTGTCCTTAAAATGACCTGCATTCCCGCTTCACCCTAGTGATGGTGCAGTGCTCTCTACGATCAAATCTCTGCCCAGGTGACCTACCCATAACTTCACCTCTTATTTTAGTCTGAACCTTCCAACACTGTCATGTCAGGCTCGAGCATGAGCAGGCAGGACTGCCAGATCGAGGGCCTCCAGGAGCACACAGGTCGCCACGTACAAATGTATGAGCCCCCTGTGGGCGGACAAGGCTCAGCGCTGCACCACAGAGTAGCTGACCTCAGCCCTGCTCACCCCTCGACTGGGCACCTTTGGGACGTGCAGGAACTTCACCATTTTCCAGGGTATGTCTGGCCAGAACCCCTTCCTTGGCTTTAAGGCCATCTGTCAGCCCAGTTTTTCCCAACCTTCTTATCATCACCATCCTTCTCCCCAGAAGCCATGTTAGGCATTTTGTTCCTAATCTCCCCCTTGCATAAAGTTTTAATACCACAGATATACTATACATCTCTTCGTGGACTGAGGCCGTTTGGAGGGCCATAGACCATTGCAATATCTAAGGCTTTTTTACCTCCCAAGAACAAGCATTTGTGATATCCTCTCCCTGTCACCCCCCACCCCCACCCCCACTGAAAATGTATGTATTAGCTGTGACTGCAGTAGAGTCTATCCTCTGTCACCAGAGGAACCTACCTGCCCAAGGAGGGTAGAACCAGCTCGTCAACCACACTGAAATGACCTGTTGCTCACACCAGTCCCAAGCTCACTCCCCTCCAGGCTGCCCTGGACAGGGCACCGACCCTCACCCCCTGCCCTCTGCCCACGTTCTCGGTACCCTCGCTAACCTCCACTCTTCACCCGGTTTCCTTTTCTTTCCATGTGCTGCTTACTGTGTGTAGGAGAGAGATTCAGCCCACAAGGGAATTTCATAATATTTGAATATTTGGTAAAGCAAAAACCTCCTTTGTCCCTAAGCTGGCAAACTGATCCAGCAGCAAATGTATTCGCTTCTTTATACATTGGTTCAGTTAATCAATCAATTAACATAAGGAGAGGGCTCTGTGAGTTGGATGAACAAGAAGCAGCCCTGAAGTGCAGGACGTGAAGGGTGAGGAGCACAGTGACTCCCAGAAAGAGCTGATGTTTGGCCAGTCCTTCGGGAGCAAACATGACCTGGTCTGGAGAGTCAGAGGGACATTTGTGCAAAGACCAGGAAGACAGATGGAGCATTATCGACAGGCTTGGGAAATTGTGCCAGAGTTCAGTTGCTAGAGGGCAAGCAGAGGGCATGGAGAGCAGGGTGAGCGAGGAAGGCAGAGAAGAGGCTGAGAGAGGGAGTGTCAAGTCAGTGTGTGCTCTTATATGGATATAGAAAATACGTGTGTGGCTCCCAGAGAGAAAGGATACTTCAGGCTGTGCCCACATGGGAGACTGCAGGAGTTAAGGAGGGTCTAGCAGTGGGTGGGGAGAGGTGGGGGGAGAGACAGAGAGAGAAGGAGGGAAAGAGATGGCCCATCAAGTTCAGGTGGAGCAGGATGGGCTGAACAGGAGAACTAGAACCAGAATCCACACACACTCATGGGAAGGATGAAGGCTGAGGTTCTAGGCATAAGCACACTATCTAATTTTAATTACTTCTGGAAGTCACAAAGGCATATGCAGGTTTGAAAGTGAAAGATGAACCCACCAAGAATTTTAAAGGTAAGACATGACTACTCTAGCCAAGGGTCTAAGTTAAATCTAAAACATCTAGTATCTAAGCAGCGACCATGCAGGACAATCCAACCTCAAGACTGGAACAGAACCAGCAGCAAGAATAACTAGATAGTGAGCTCATGAACTTCTGACTTACAGTTTTCTGCATTTTCCTCATTGGACACAGGACTTCCAAGAATCTGTGATGGGAGTCAGCCAACAGATGGGGCCAGGTGGATGCAGATTCCCAGGTTAAGAAGGGAGCTGGACAGAACACTGTATCAGGAGAGAAAAATTTCAATGCAGACAGAGTAACTTACCTCTGACCTGAGTGTGTTCATTTTTATTTTACCTGGGTATGTCAAGTTCAAAGCATATAAACCCTTCGCAACAATTTTCCAATTCTGGAGTTATCACTATAGGATTCCAACAAATGAGATATTGACTAAGGGAATTGATTTTAATATAAGAGGTGCAACCATGCTGAAAGAACATCCACCCCAGCTAAGATAGTGAGAAAGAACATAGTTCGAAGTCAGTCAAGAAGGAAAAGGCAACCACTTGAGAGTGAACACTGGTAACAACAAAACACATGCACGCAATAAAGTCTTGAGTGATCTGAGTAATGGACAAAAAGATCACAGATTAACCCAAATTAGTCACACTGTGGTACAAAATGGATATATGTAACAAATGATTATTTAAATTTAAATTCTTCACAAAAATTAACTCAGAATAGACCCTAGACCTAAAGGTAAAATGCAAAACTACAAAACTTCTAGAAGAAAATATAGAATGGAATGTATGTGACCTTTGATTTGGCAATGACTCTTTGGGTATAATATCAAAAGCACCATCCATAAAATAAAAATTAATATGTCAGACTCATTAAAATTTGAAAATGTCTGCTCTAGGAAAGACAATGTTAAAAGAGTGAGAAGACAAGCCACAGGCTGGGAGAAAATATTTGCAAAACACATATCTGATAAAGAAGTTGAACCAAACATGTATAAAGAACTTTAAAAAAAATTTTTTTTTAGATTATTTATTTATTTTGAGAGAGTGCAAGGGGGGGAAGAGGAGAGAGAGAGGGAGAGAGAGAATCCCAACCAGGCTCCATGCTGTCAGCCCACAACCTCACACGGGGCTCGATCCCACAAACTGTGAGATCATGACCTGAGCCACAATCAAGAGTCAAACACTCATATGACTGAGCCATCCAGCTGCCCCTACATATAATTTTTAAAACTCACAGTAAGAAAAAAAAAATCCAACTGAAAAACACGCAAAAGATCTGAACAGACACGTCACTGAAGTAAATATACAGATGGAACACTGCAGATAAGCATATTCTAGTAAAAGAAAAATTGACATATTCAGGTCAGAGGTAATTCATTCTGTCTGCACTGACGTTTTCCATTCCTGATGCAATGATGGGATATGAAAAGATGCTCAAGATCACTGGTATTAAAACAGTACAATAATGAGATGCCACCACACACTAATTAAAATGATCAAAATCCAGAGTTAAAATGGTGGAGCAGTGGGAGGACCCTATCCTTGCATCATCCCTCAAACACAGCTAGATAAATATCAAATCATTCCCAACCCCCAAGAAATCAATCTGAATGCTGAAAGGACAAACTGCAGAACTAGAGGGAGAAAAGAAGCCACGTTGTAGAAGATAGGAGCTGTGGAGACATAATTCTGGAAGAAAAGAATCATGGATGCTGCAGAGGGGAGGGACTTTTGATCTTGGAGACAAAAGGGAGACAGAGAGAGAGAGAACAGAGAGAAAGCAGCACGCAGGGGATTGCACAAGAGAAACACTTCTCCCAAAACCATTGACTGGGAAAATGAGAGCAACCGATTACCACAAAGTTTTACAGTCAGTGGAGCCCAAAGTCTGAAGTTTTAGAAGTATGCACCATCACCATGTGGAGCCTGGTGGCCACACCAGTGATCCCGTGGAAAAGGAGGACAGGGGCCCAGGAGCAGACAGAGTGGTTTGAGGATCCTCTGGGTCACACTAGGCGAGCAGTTCCCCCTTCTTGGAGTGCATTTGGGAGAGGTGGCATGGCCTCTCTGGGAACAAAAGAGCTGGTGAATGTGCTGCCCCGTTCATTAGCATAGGAATAGAGACACCCGCTGAGGGCAGAAAACCTTGGTGCTGACCTTTTGCCTCACTTTACCATAAACTCCCCGGGGACTGTGTGACGGTTTTTCTGGGACTAACTGGCACCAGCCACAGCGTGGGGAGACCTTCCCCCAGAGGATCAGTGTGGGTCCTCGCCATGCCAGGTCCCTAAAATTTGGAGTTTTGAAACACAGCCACACATCTGGGATAAAACACAGGAGTACTACGCTGCCTCGGAGGCATATAGCTCGGACACAGACCGAGTGATGGCAGGGATCTGACAGAAGCTGGGGACACAAGAGGGGAGATCGTTCACTCTTCTGTGAGGGTTTCCTAAACAGTAGCCAGTGTGAACTCCCTGCTTAGGAGACAAGAGAGTAGGGCCACACCATTTCTGCTCGCGACCCCTGCCCATCAGCGCTCACGGACCTCAGTGAGCAGCATAGCACCCCCAGTGGAGGTTTGAGCTGCTTACACCAAGCCCCTCCCCTCTACACTCTGCAGGTGCATCTTTACTAGGGAAACTCAGCCTGAGAATCAGCACAGCAGGCCCTCCCTCAGAAGACCAACACAAACGCCTCACAGGCACCAAGTCTACTGATCATAGAGTGGTGCAAAGCTTTAACTCTAGGGGGAATGGGATCTAGCCTCTTTGTTTTTTATTTTTTTAATGTTTATTTATTTTTGAAGGAGAGAGAGACAGAGCACGAGTGGAAGAGGGGCAGAAAGAGAAGGAGACACAGAATCCAAAGCAGGCTCCAGGAGCTGAAGTGTCAGCACAGAGCCTGACATGAGGCTCAAACTCACGAGCCGTGAGATCATGACCTGAGCCAAAGTCAGACGCTCAACCGACTAAGACACCCAGGCACCCCAGATCTAGACTCTTTTAACAAACAGAACAAAATACACCTAGTTAAAACTCACCACACACTGGACAAGATACAAACACTCCCCACTGCAGGCCAGGAGAGACTCTGCAGAGGACTGACCTAAGGGAAAGAGAAGCCAAGACACCACAGCAGGCTGCACACTCTGAAACACTTTCTGAAGCTCCAGGCCCTGGGCAGTATAGGACCTCTTCTTAATATAGCCATATTCTCAGGAAGAGAAAGGATAACAGGCTTTCCTAACACACACACACACACACACACACACACACACACAGTGACCTAGACAAAATGACAAAACAGAGTAATTTACCCCAAAAGAATAAGAAAAGGTCATGGCAAGAGATTTAATCAAAACAGATAAAAGTAATATGCCTGAACCAGAATTTAAAACAGCAATCATAAGGATACTAGCTGGGCTTGAAAAACCATAGAAGACACTAGAGGATCCCTTACTGCAGAGATGAAAGAATGAAAAACTAGTCAGGCTGAAATTTTTTTTAAAAATGCTATTACCAAGATGCAAAACCAACTGGATATAATGACAACAAGGATGGACAATGTCGAGGAATAAATCAGTGATATAGAAGATAAAATTAGGGAAAATAATGAAGCTGAAGTGAAGAGGGAAAGAAAAGTATTACAACACAAATGTAGACTTAGGGAACTCAGCAATTCCATAAAGCATAAAAACATTCATATCATAGGAGTCCCAGAAGAACAAAAGAGAGCAAAGGGGGCAGAAGAGTTACTTGAGCAAATTATAGCTGAAAACTTCCCTAATCTAGGGAAGGAAACAAATATCAAAATCCAAGAGGCATAACTCCCAACAAAATCAACAAAAGCCAGCCAACACCAACACATATCATAGTAAAATTTACAAAATACACAGACAAGGAAAGAATCCTGAAACAAGCAAGGGGAAAAATGTCCTTAATCTACAAGGGAAGAGAAATCAGGTTTGCAGATCTCTCCACAAGAACTTGGCAGACCCAGAAGGAGATGGCATGATATATTCAATGTGCTGAATGCAAAAAGTATGCAGCCAAGAATACTTTATCCAGCAAGGCTATCATTCAGAATAGAAGGAGAGATAAAGAATCTCCCAGACAAACAAAAACTAGAGAAGTTCAGCCCTGCAAAAAATATTAAAATTTCTTTCCCACAAAGACTAGAAAGGAACAGGGAACATCATCAGAAACACCAACTTTACAGGTAACACAATGGCACTAAATTCATATCGTTCAATAATCACTCTGAATGTAAATGGACTAAATGCTCCAATCAAAAGACATACAGTATCAGGGGCACATGGGTGGATCAGTCAATTGAGCATCAGACTCTTGATTTCAGCTCAGATCATGATTTCATAGCATGTGGGTTCAAGCCCCACATCAGGCTCCACACTAACAGCACAGAGTCTGCTTGGGATTCTCCCTCTCTCTTCCTCTCTCTCCCTCTGCCCCTTCCCTAGTGTCTGTCTGTCTGTCTCTCCCTCTTTCTGTCAAAATAAATAAATTTTTTAAAAAAGACATAGGGCATCAGAATGGATTTAAAAAAAAAAAAAAAAGGCCCCTCTATATCATACCAATAAAAGACTCATTTTAGACCTAAAGATACCTGCAAATGGAAAGTGAGGGGACTCTATCTATCATGGTAATGGACGTCAAAAGAAAGCCAGAGTAGCCATACGTAGATTAGACAAACTAAATTTTAAAACAAAGACTATAACAAGAGATGAAGAGAGACACTATATCATAAGGGGTCTATACAACGAGAAGACCTAACAATTGTAAATTTTTATACCCTCAACTTAAAAGCACCTAAATATATAAATCAGTTAAAAACAAACATAAAGAAACTCATCAATAATAGTACAATTAATAGTAGGGAACTTTAACACCCCACTTACAACAATGGACAGATCATCTAGGCAGAAAATCAACAAGGAACATTTCATCCTAAAGCAGCAGAATACACATTCTTTTTGAGTGCACACAGCACATTCTCCAGAATAGTCACATACTGGGACACAAATTAGGCCTCAACCAGTACAAAAAGACTGAGCTCATATGGTGCATATTTTCAAACCACAACACTATGAAACTTGAAGTCAACCACAAGAAAAAAATTGGAAATTAGATAACACCGCAAAAATACGAACAATTATAAGAGAATATTATGAAACATTATACACCAACAAACTGGGCAAACTGGAAGATATGGATAAATTCCTCAACACATACAAACTACCAAAACTGAAACAGGAAGAAACAGAAAATTTGAACAGACCCATATCTGGCAAAGAAATTGTATCAGGTAATCAAAAGTCTCTCAATAAATAAAAGTCCAGGGCCAGATGACTTCCCAGGGGAATTCTAGCAGACATTTATTTATTTTTTATAGATGGTTTTTAATGTTTGTTTTTGAGAGAGAGAGACAGAGCATGAGCAGGGGAGGGGCAGAGAGAGAGGGAACACAGAATCTGAAGCAGGCTCTAGGCTCTGAGCTAGAGCCCAACACGGGGCTCGAACCCACAAACTGAAATCATGATCTGAGCCAAAGTCGGACATTTAACTGACCCAGGCACCCCTACCAGACATTTAAAGAAGAGTTAGTATCATAATTAATTAATTAATTAATTAATTAAAGAAGAGTTAGTATCTATTCTTCTCAAAGTATTCCAAAAAATAGAAATTGAAGGATGACTTCTAAATTCATTCCATGAGGCCAGTATTACCTCAATACCAAAACCAAAGACCTCACTAAAAAGGAGAATCACAGGCCAATATACGTGATGAAAACACACACAAAAATTCTCAACAAGGTACTAGCAAATCAAAGCCAACAGTGTATTAAAAGAATTATTCACCACAATTAAGTGGGATTTATTCCTGGGCTGCAGGAGTGATTAAATATTTGCAAGTCAATCAATATGATACACCATATTAATAAATGTTTGTTTATTTATTTTGAGAGAGAGAGAGCACCTTCAGGCAGGGGAGGGGCAGAGAAAGAGAGAGAATCACAAGCAAGGGCTTGATTTCATGACTATGAGGTCACAACCTGAGCCAATATCAAGAGTCAGACACTTAAATGACTGAGCCACCCAGGCACCCTCTGATGCACCATATTAATAAAAGAAAGGGTAAGAACCATATAATCCTCTCAATAGATGCAGAAAAAGCCTTTGACAAAATACAGCATCCATTCTTGATAAAAACCCTCCACAAAGTAAGGATAGAGGGAACATATTTCAACATCATAAAGGCCATCTACAAGAGACCCACAGCCAATACCCTCAATGGGGGAAAACTGAGAGCTTTTACTCTACAGTCAGGAACAAGACAGGGATGTCCATTCTCACCATTGTTATTTAACGTAGTATTGCAAGTCCTAGCCTCAGGAATCAGACAACAACAAGAAATAAAAGGCATCCAAATCAGCAAGGAAGAAGTCAAACTTTCACTATTTGCAGATGACATGATACTCTGTATAGAAAACCTGAAAGTCTCCACCAAAAATTCCTAGAACTGATACATGAATTCAGCAAAATCACAGGATACCAAATCAATGTAAAGATATCTGTTGCATTTCTATACACCAATAATGAAGCAGCAGAAAGAGAAATCAAGGAATTGATCCCATTAACAACTGCACCAAAAAACCGTAAGATACCTAGGAGTAAACCTAACCAAAGAGGTAAAAGATCTGTGCCCTAAAATCTATAAAATACTTATGAAAGAAAATGAAGATGACACGGAGAAATGGAAAAATATTCCATGCTCATAGATTGGAAGAACAAATCTTGTTAAAATGTCGATACTACCCAAAGCAATCTACACATTTAAAACAATCCCTATCAAAACAACACCCCAGGATTTTTCACAGAACTAGAATTAACAATCCTCAAATGTGTATGGAATCACAAAAGATCACGAGAAGCTAAAGCAATGCTGAAAAAGAAAAACAAAATGGGAGGCATCACAATTCCAAACTTCAAGTTATATCATAAAACTGTAGTCTTCAAGACAGTATAGTACTGGTACAAAAACAGACACATAGATCAATGGAACAGAATAGAAAATTCAGAAATAGATCCACAGCTATATGGTCAACTCATCTTTGACAAAGCAAGAAAGAATAGCCAATGGAAAAAAGACAGTCTCTTCAACAAATAGTATTGGGAAAACTGGACAGCAACATTCAGAAGAATGAAACGGGACCACTTTCTTACATGATACACAAAAATAAATTCAAAATGGGTGAAAGACCTAAATTTGAGACAGGAAACCATCACAATCTTAGAGGAGAACACAGGCAGCAACCTCTTTGACCTCAGCCATAGCAACTTCTTACTAGACACATCTCCAGAGGCAAAGGAAACAAAAGCAAAAATGAACCACTGGGATTTCATCAAGATAAAAAGCTTCTACACAGTAAAGGAAACAGTCAACAAAACTAAAAGGCAGCCTATGGAATAGAAGATATTTGCAAATAACATATCTGAAAGAGAGTTAACATCCAAAATCTGTAAAGAACTCACCAAACTCAACACCCAAAAAACAAATAATCCAGTGAAGAAATAGGCAGAAGACATGAATAAACATTTTTCCAAAGAAGACATCCAGATGGCCAACAGACACACAAAAAGATGCTCAACACCACTCATCATCAGGTAAATACAAATCAAAACTACAGTGAGATACCACCTCACACCTGTCAGAATGGCTAAAATTAACAACACAAGAAACAACAGATGTTGGCGAGGATGTGGAGAAAGGAAAACTGTCTTACAATGTTGATGGGAATGAAAACTGGAGCAGCCACCCTGGGAAACAGTGTGGTCTCCTCAAAAAGCTAAAAATGGAACTACCATATGACCCAGTCATTGCACCACTAGGCATTTACTCAAAGGATACAAAAATACTGATTCAAAGAGGCACATGCACCCCAATATTTATGGCAGCACTATCCGCGATAGCCAAGTTATGGAAAGAGTGCAAATTTCCATCAGTGAATGAATGGATAAGGAAGATGTGGTGTGTATATATACCAGAATCAATCAGCCATCAAAAAGAATGAAATCTTGCCATTTGCAAAGACATGGATGGAGCTGGAAGGTATTATGTTAAGCGAAATAAGTCAATCAGAGAAAGACAAATACCATATGATTTCACTCATATGTGGAATTTAAGAAACAAAACAGATGAATACAGGGGAAGGGGAAAAAAGAGATGGAAGCAAAATATAAGAGACTCTTAACTATAGAGAACAAACTGAGGCTTGCAGGAGGGGAAGTGGGCAGTGCATGGGCTAAATGGATGATGAGGATTAAGGAGGGCACCTGTTGGGTTGTGCACTGGTTGTTATATGTGACAAATTCTGCTACTGAAACCAATATGACACTATATGTTAAGTAAAGAGAATTTAAATAAAATTTGGGGGGGAAATGGTCACAATCCAACACACGGACACCACCAAGTGCTAGTGAGGATGTGGAGCAATAGAAACTCTCATTCACGTCGGTGGGCGGGCAAAATGGTGCATTGACTTTGGAAGACAATCTGACAGTTTCTGACAAGGTAAACAGTCTTACCAATGGCTCCAACAGTTACGCTCCTAGGTATTTACCCAGCTGATTTGAAAACGTGTATCCAGATAAGAGCCTACAAATGAACATTATAGAAGTTTTGTGCAACCAAGATGTGCTTCAATAGGCAAATGGATAGACAAACTTTGGCACATCCATACAATAAAATATTACTCAGCAGTGAAAAGAAATGAGCTATCAAGCCACAGAAAGACATAGAGGAAATTTAAATGCATATTGAAAACTGAAAGAAACCATTCTGGAAAGGCTATATACCATATGATTCCATTTATACAACATTCTGGAAAAGGCAAATATGTAGACACATTTAAAGGATTAGTGGTTACCATGGGGCACCTGGAGGGCTCAGTCAGTTAAGCATCCAGCTTCAGCTCAGGTCATGATCTTACAGTCTGTGGGTTTGATCCCCATTTCAGGCTCCATGCTGACAGCTCAGAGCCTGGAGCCTGCTTCAGATTCTGTGTCTCCCTCTCTCTGCCCCTCCCATGCTCATAATTTGTGTGTGTGTGTGTGTGTGTGTGTGTGTGTGTGTCTCTCAAAATAAATAAATATTTTAAAATCATAAATAAATACATAAATAAATAAATAAGAGATTAGTGGTTATCAAGGGTTCAGGCAGAGGAGTGGGGATGAAAAGGTGGGGGGTTTTAGGATGGTGAAACTAATCTACATGACACTGTGCGTTTGTCAAAGCCCAAAAGACCGTACAGCACAAAAATTGAGACTTAACGTATGCACATTTTAAAAAATCATTTAGGAAGTCAGAGACCTAACCCCAGAGATCTGGGAATGTGACCCTACCTGGAAATAGCGTCTTTGCGGATGTAATCAAGTTAACACAAGGTCCTACTGTAGTAAAGTGGGCTCTGAAACCCATCTGACTGGTGTCCTTCTAAGAAGAGACGGACACTCACAGGGAGAAGATGTGATGACAGAGGCAGAGATTGGCATAACGCTGCCACAAGACAAGGAGTGCCAGGAATTGTCAGGCACCACCAGAAGCTGGAGGAGACAGGAAAGGATCCTTCCTTAGAGGCTGCAGAGGGAGCCTGGCCCTGACAACACCTTGATTTCAGACTTGAAGGCTTCAGAGCTGTGAGACAATGAACATCCATCTCTTTAAGCCACGCACTTTGTGGTACTGTGTTACAGCCTCCCAGGAAACCAACACACCCCCTCTGTTACCTGGCTTGAGTTGGAAGACATCACTGCACCCTTCCCAGCAGAGAAGGAAAAACACCACCACGCTGTGACAGCTCTCTGCGGAAAAACCCTCCTTTTCCTCACCTCTTGCACCTTGATTCCATTCTAGGCTGGAGGCGTGTGGTTCACTAACACACAACTCACCTGGGGCCATTCCCTTTGCAAGTCTCACACACAAAGCGCCCCTCGTTTCAAAACATGGGGCACCTGGGCTTTGTTTTGGCTTTGGGAGCCCCTGCTGAAACTGAGGTTTTTAAAGTTTCATTTTAACATCTTGCTGCATGTTATATTTGATTCGGTCTCTCCTATTCACTGGATTTCTTCTTTGCCTCTTAATTCAATCAGAATATTTGGGCCAGAATATAGCACATATTTCCTGCACGGTGTCATGCTGTGGCCCGCTCCCTAATGTCCACAGCTGAAGCCACATGAACCCCATCAGGACCCGAAGCCCCACTCCAAACCCCGCTCCAGAGAAAGGCAACAACATCAAAAGGGCTCTGGCGAGATAGCCCATCTGCTCCACGTTAAGTCGGTTTCCTCACTTATTCTTGGTATCCTCGGGATTCTGAAACTGAGATATAAAACTTCCTATGCCCAGCACCTTTAGAGACAAAACTCCTCTCCCAGCACACAGGCTCGCCAATTTGCAATGACTGCATTCCTGGCTCTGACCCCAGCCCCGTGAGATTAGGTTTTAACTATCTCTGCTCAATCCTTAACTCACCCTTTGAAGAGAAAGCCTGGCTATTGGATCAGGTCTGTACCTATTGCTAAGGAATAGCATTCATATCTCACCTACCTTTCTCTCTTCCCTCCCCATCCATTGTGGCCCACGTCAGAGAACACAGGACACCAGACCTCCCTCCTGCTGGATGTGAATAGACAGGCATGAACACTCAACTGAGCTGTGACCAAACCACAGCTACTCAGAAAATGAGCCTTTACGTGAAGGTGATACTGAGATGTCAGAGTAGACAGAAAATATCTAGACCCTTGGGGTACCTGCATGGCTCAGTCAGTTAAGCATCTGACTCTTGATCTTGGCTCAGGTCGTGATCTCACAGTTCGTGAGATGGAGCCCCGTGTCGGGCTTTGCGCTGACAGTGTGGAGCCTGCTTGGATTTCTCTCTCTCCCTTGCTCTCTGCCCCTCCCCTACTCACACACTCTCCCTCTCAAAATAAATAAACAATAAAAAAAAAACCAACCTGGATCTTTGAAGACCACATGAGCCACTGGATCAACCAGCCCTGAAATCCACCGTATCTTCAGACTTCTGTTCATTAGTCACCCAATGTTCTCATCAGTTAGCCAGTATGAGTCGGGATTCTTTTTTCTCTGCAACTAAAACACCCTATTGGATCCACCCTCAACTTGGACCAACAATCAGACTCGTGGCTCCGCACACTTGTCACCAGATGTTCAACTGAGTGTGCATGTTTGTCTACACATCTATCTAAACACCTTGAAAAACATAAAATGCCAATTGGAACTTCTAGCATGAGGGCCACCTAGGTGGCTCAGTCGGTTAAGCATCTGACTCTTGATTTCAGCTCAGGTCACGATCTCACAGTTTTTGAGTTTTGTCCCTGCATCAGGTTCTGCACTGATAGTGTGGAACCTGCATGGAGTTGTCTCTCTCTCTCTCTCTCTTTCCTTAACCTACTCTCTCTCTCAAAATAAATAAACTTAAAAAAAATAAAATCTTAAAAAAAAAGAAACTTCTGAAATGAATTTTTGTATTTGCACACTCTACAATGTGTCAGTGAATCAAATAGCGACAGATACAATAAATATGTCATAACCGCAAGAGTTGTGTGCAACACACAAATATAGATTACTTAACATAATCTTAACTAGAGAAAAAAAAATTAGTGTTTTATGCCATGAATAATGATACTTTACCAAAATTACTTTAATGGTATCTGGCATTAAAATGTAAATGCTTTTGTGTAAAGTTTTAGGATGGGGTTTTAAATGCTATCCTAGGGGCACCTGGGTGGCTCAGTCGGTTAAGCGTCCGACTTCAGCTCAGGTCCTGATCTCACGGTTCATGAGTTCAAGCCCCGCGTCGGGCTCTGTGCTGACAGCTCAGAGCCTGGAGCCTGTTTCAGATTCTGTGTCTCCCTCTCTCTCTCTGACCCTCCCCCATTCATGCTCTGTCTCTCTCTGTCTCAAAAATAAATAAAAACGTTAAAAAAAATAAAAAAATAAATGCCATCCTAATAACCATTAGGATCCCAATAAAAATAATGAGCAAAAGTTGTGGTAAGCAAACATGACACTGAGGCTATCACAATGGCCAACATTCTGTATGAGTAAATATGTCTATTAACTCTGCTATGCTATGGCCAGCATAGGGCTAATGCCAAACATCTGATGGCAAACTGAAAATAATCAAATGACAATGGGTGTCTCCAAATAGTCACGGATTTAGACTATGAAATAGAATTTTACATATTAACATTTTTATTCCATGGTCTAACTGTAATACAGCTTTGTTCTTTATCAAAGTCAAAATTAAATTTTAACACTGAATCTTAACATTCGTATAGTTCACTAATTAAGAGCTAATGTATTTATTTGCAAACCACTAGAATTGCTTCTCTGATAGAACTAGAAAGTAAAACTGGGAATTGAATCTGGTCCCTACACTTTTTGTTAATATGGTCACCAAAACCCTGAAGCTCTCCTACATTTTCAAGCCAATGATTCCACGTTAATGTCACAATTTGGTTTTGAAACAAATGCGTTTCAAATGTTCACAGATGTTAGAGTTCAAAAACTCACATTTAAGGCACATACATTCTTCGGCAGTAGTAAAGAGTATACTGGACTTTTGAAGAATTTACAAAACACCCCAGAAAACATTTGTATAAAGAAAAAAAGTAACTTGACATCTTAACTGAAGTCAGCCTCATGACAATTACAAAAAACTAAACACAGATAATTAAGCCATTTATTATCATCTAAATAAACACCAGTAAGGTTTAGATAAACTAATGAATAGTCTAAAACATAACACAATGGTGAACACCATCTCCAAACGCAATTTTAAAATATTTTACTTAAGTGGAAAATAAAAAGCAATAGTCTTGGCATTTGCCCAAGACATGCATTCTCAAATTCTTGTATTTATTTACTAGAACCATACAGTATCTTTCATCTTAAGAATTCCAACTTAATGCTAAGAATCTTGAAAATAACCAGAGGCAAGCACACTGCTTAATTGTCCTCAGACATCCCCATAAGAAATTATGTACCCATCAAAATTTAAGGACTAGCTTAAAATAAACAATTACTCTTACATAATAACTTCTCTCCCTCCCTCCCACCCTCCTTCTCTCTCTCTCTCTGTCTCCCACACACACAAATACACAACCCCCCAACCTTCCCCACCAATACACACACACACACACAGAAAGAAAAAGTACCAAATTGATTATTTGGGTCTGAATGAATAGGCAGTAAGTAACTATTTAGTCTAAAGTTTTTAAGCCATAGTCTTCTGATCTATAATTGGTCACCCTTCATTTTTTTCTACACAAATTAGTAAATTATTAACTGTTTTCATTTCAGTTGTAATGCAAAAAAATTTAATGTAAGCACTTTCTCAATTGGAGTGTCTGCTTTATGTCCAAGGACACAAGGGGACTTCACCCTGCTGTCAGGCTCATCAATTACATAGTCATTGAGTGATACCACTTTAACAGATAAATGAAGCATTTTTAACCCAGTCAAGGTAAAGGGTGAATTGCATTGCAGATGGCAGAAGAGATATATATCTTCCATATTCTGAGTAAGAAGAATGTTAGGAGAACTGCATCGCCTTAGGGAATGGTGTGCAAATCTGCCAAGGGAAACACAGGAAGAGGGTGCAGGGCAGTGTTTACGGGGAGGCACGATTTAGCTTCGCTGATGTGGTTCCTTTGAATTATATCAGCTTCATATTTATGTTTGCATTAAGTGATGTGTTTATTTGGTTTTATAGTTGTGTAAGATCCATAGAGGTAGAAATTTTTATATAGATTTGTATTTCTACATATATGAATACGTAAAAGTTGAGGCCCCTGGGTGGCTCGTCAGTTAAGCATCTGACTTCATGAAGCTCAGGTCATGATCCCACCATTCATGAGTTCGAGCCCCACATCGGGCTCTGTGCTGACAGCTCGGAGCCTGGAGCCTACTCCGGATTCTGTGTCTCCCTCTTTCTCTCTGCCCTTTCCCCAAGCATGCTCACTTGCTCGCTTGCTCTCACTCAAAAACAAATCAACATTAAGAAAAAAATGTTTTGGGGCGCCTGGGTGGCGCAGTTGGTTAAGCGTCCGACTTCAGCCAGGTCACGATCTCGCGGTCCGTGAGTTCGAGCCCCGCATCGGGCTCTGGGCTGATGGCTCAGAGCCTGGAGCCTGTTTCCGATTCTGTGTCTCCCTCTCTCTCTGCCCCTCCCCCGTTCATGCTCTGTCTCTCTCTGTCCCAAAAATAAATAAACGTTGAAAAAAAAAATTTTTTTTAAAAAAAAAGAAAAAGAAAAAAATGTTTTAAAGAATCATTTAAGTTAAAAAAAAAAACACGTAACTGAGTCTCCTGAATCCTTTCATTTACATACATACACACACACACACAAATGGGTTTTCGTATCAAATCTTACCATTCCCCTGAGATCTTGTGTGACTTACCAACAAACTGGCAGAGAGGAAACATTTCAGACAATTGCTACATTATGACAAAAGCTGAGCCCCATGGCCCACATCTTGTTGGCACAAAATTCAGTCTTGCAACATATTCTTAAACAGATAGATTTTATCCAATAATATAATTGCCCGTGGCTCTGAGAACACAGGTTTCATGTATGGCTCTAGCATTATGGCAGCAAAGAAAAATAGAAATTATCACACTGATCCAATGTATTCACTCATCAAACCAATATTTATAAGTATACAGGGCTTCATAGTGGCTGCTGGAGGTGCAATGCTGATTTTTAAAACAGCACCATGACCCTTGCCTTCATGGAGCTTATGGTCTAGTGGAGGAAACTGCTACGAACCAAACGATCGTGCAAAGACAGTAAAAACCACTGATGGTGTGTGCTCTGAAGTCACCCCCTGCCGTGAGGAAGGTGTACAGATAAGCAAGTAAGTTGTCATCAACCTAATACTCTGTTGCCAAAAGGGCCCTTGCTTTGACCTGAAAGTGGATGTAGGCCAGCTTTCTGGCTGTCAGCACAAAGAATACGGCCTTGGAGGTCACACAGGTCGCATTTTTCACAGTCTTATCTGAAAACCAACAAGCTACTTAGGAACGTAGCAGACCTAATACTGCAATTTGAAGAAAAAAATTCCAGTTCGTATACCAGAAGGAGGAGGAAGAGAAGAAGAGGAAGAGGAAGGAGAAAAGGAAGGAGAAGAAAGAAAAAAGGAGAGAGGAAGGAAGGAAGGGAAGGAGGGAGGAAGGAAGGGAGAGAGGGAAGGAGGAAAGAAAGAAGGGAGGGAGGAAAGGAAGGAGACAGAAAGAAAGAAGAAGAGAAAAGAGGACGCCTGGCTGGCTTGGTCAGTAGAGTGCGTGACTCTTGATGTTGTAAGTTTGAGCCCCACGTTGGATATAGAGATTATTTACCAATAAAATCTTAAGGGGCACCTGAGTGTCTCAGTCAGTTAAGCTTTGGACTTCAGCTCATGTTATGGCCTGGTGGTTCATGAGTTCGAGGCCCCCATCAGACTGTCTGCTGTCAGCACAGCACCTGCTTCAGATCCTCTGTTCCCCACCCTCTCTCTCTCTGCCCCTCCCCTGCTCCCTCTCTCTCCTAAAAATAAACATTTAAAAATTAATTAATTTATTTATTTTAAAAAATTTTAAAAAGAGGAGGGGGGGAGGAAGAAAACAGTGAGACACAAGTTGAACAACATATTCCTCACCCACACCCCCCCAGTGGCTCTCATCATATTCAGGGCAAAAGCCAAAGCCCCTCCAGAGGCCAACAAGCTTAAGTAAACGATGCCCCAACCCCAGCCTCATTACCCCCTGCTACCCCCTTGCTCTCCAGCCACATTGTTCTCCTGGCCGTTCCCAGAGCACACCAGGAACTCACACCCACACGAAGGCTTCAGTGGGGTGCTCTTCTCCTAAGCATCTGTACCCCTCACCCCTACTTCCTTCAAGGTTCACTCAAGAGACACCTTCCCAGTGAGGCTCACTATGACCACATTCTTAAATGCACCACCTTCCCCCACATTCTTATTCTGTTTCCAAAGCACCCTCCCCTTCTAATGTACTAAATAATTTACTTTTTTGTGCTTTGTTCATTGCTCCACCACCAGCAATAAGAATTGTGCCTGGCAATAATATCAACAAATACTTGTCCAATAAACCAATGAATGAACATCTTGGCAAATCCCTACCACGGTATCACAAGGGAACTCTGTCATAACGTTACCCCTGTGAATGCCAACAACAGTTCTCCAATGTGCGGTTAATAATTATGTCAAAAGTTTTAAGTAGTTGTTTTCTTTTTTGAGAGCAAGCATGAGCAAGGGAGAGGCAGAGAGAGGGGGCAGACAGGGGAGAGAATCCCAATCAGGCTGTCGATGTCAGCACAGAGCCTGACTCAGGGCTCAGTCCCACAAACCATGAGATCATGACCTGAGCTGAGATCAAGAGTCGGACATTTAACTGACTGAGCCACCCAAACGCCCCAAAGTTTCAAGCAGCTTCTAAATATATATATTGCATAGTCATGATGGGCCAGGCACTGTGCCAAAGGCTGCAGGTCAATTATTTAATTGTTGCCACAACTCTGTCAGAGGCAATCTTCCCCTATATTACAGATGAGGAAGCTGAGACCTGGGGAGATCAGGTTATTTGGCAGTGGTCACACAGGTGGCAAGAGGAAGAGCCAGGGTTAGAGCAGGATTCAAGTCAAGAACATCTGTATGTGATGCCCAAGCTTTCAACCACTGTCTTGTCCCGCTCACCTGTTCAGCTAAGAAGGTCTACAGAAGACTGAAATATTGCAGTGCACATGAGCAGCGATCCAATCATCTGCCTCATCCATGAACAATTCTAGACAACAGGGGACTGCATCACCTTTGTTATAATTATTATCATAATGACAAGGAGGAGGAAGCAGGTGATGGCGAGGGATCAGAGCCTATCACTCATGACGGATCTCCATGTGATGTACTAAGCACTCATGCTTCACATAAATGTCCATAAATATTATTTCTTGATTTTTATAAATATCAGTCAGCAGAGAGTTTGGGGTTTTACTCTGACAACTATCTAAAGTGTAAATTACATACTGCAAAGTATAGGCAGGGCCACACCCCTTCATCATCCAGTGGGTTTAAGTAGGATTTGTAGAATAAACTACAATGTACCTGAACAGAAGGCGGTTCACTCCACAGGAAAGAGGCCCCGGGTCATCATTTTCCCCACAGGACACTTTCTGGGTCCCACACACAGACAAATGGACCGTTGAAGTCCAAGTTGTGGGGCATTAAGGATACCCACAATAATTCTCACCAGGTAAGTGTTTTTAAATGAATCTTACCAATGCTATTTGTAGCCATTGTTTAAAAAAAAAAAAAAAAAAAAAAACAAACCTTAGTAAAGGGCCAGAAATGTCTTGAAACATTTTAAGCTCAAGTAGCTTAAATAAATGGAATGGACTATTGTAGAGTGGTTAAAAATAAGCTTTTAAAATGGCAGTTTGGCTTTTCCGGGGCACGTGGGTGGCTCAGTCGGTTAAGCACTCTTCATTTTGGCTCAGGTCATGATCTCACGGTTTGTGAGTTCAAGTCCCGCTGACGGCATAGAGCCTGCTTGGGATTTTTTCTCTGCCCCCCCTGCCCACCCCTTCCCCACTCAAGCTTGCAATCTCTCTCTCTCAAAATAAATAAACTTTAAGAAATATTTAAAAATAAATTAAATTAAATTAAATGACAGTTTGGGTTTTCAAAGAGACTCTTATGTTCTGCTCTCTGACGATAATTAGATGTCTATCTATTAAGGCAACTTCTAGTTCTTGATAATAAAGCCAGGTCATCAACATACGGGATAATGCTTTCTATTCTGTTTTCTGCAACCAAAAACATATGCCATGTAAACTGAGGAAAATGCCAGACTGAAATGTGAGGAGACAATAACTAAAAGGAAAGAGCTGTTGAAGGCGCCCCTGTTTACTTAGGTTGATCATGAGGCAAGTGTCAAGCCCTGTGACAAGCTCTAGGGACACAGAATAGATGAAGGTCAATTCACACCCTGGAAAAACTTGACGCCTCTTGGAGACACAGACCTAGAAGCCAATTATTATGATGTATGCCAGTACGTTCCAGAACAGAGATGGGAGCAGATAGGGTGTGAAGGACTGACCACTTTGGCCTGGGGGCATCAGGAAGAGGCACCATTTGACCGAATCATAGAGACTAAGTGGATTCTGCCAGGAAGAGAAAGAGGTGGAAGGAAGCAGCCGAACATTTAAAGAAACAGGAATTGAGAGTTAAGACCTCCAGAGCTGTGATCACCTTCTAGAGGGAAGAAACTCCTTGGCAAGAGGTGGGGGAGAAATAAAACCAGTAGTCAACATCGTGGGTGACACCCACACGCGGTTTCCCTTGACTTCTCTTGGGGTCCTCTTTAAAATGCCTGAAAACTGTGCATGGCACCTTGGAACCTAAATGAGTCAGAACAAAAGATTTTGGGAAAAAAACATGACACAGGACCTTTTGCCTAAAGGAAATTTTTTTTCAAGGGGTGTGAAAGTTGTGAACGGAAACCATGAATTCAAAGGGCAGAGCACAGAATCTCGCCGCGGGCAAAGTCAGAAATCTTTACAAGACGGTGCATACAGGCTAAAGACTCTGTCCAAGGCTACTGAAGTACAAAGCAAAGAGAAGGGTGTTTTTCCCACGATGACCATTTGCACAGGGTCCATGATGTGAGGGCTTCTACTTACACCCCAAGGCAGCATCTAAGGCAGGTTCTAAGCAGCCTTCATTCTGGATTGTCAGAAGCCAGAGCCAAGAACAGCCGTCTGATCACATGACCTGTGCAGATCCATAGGGACCAAAGCTCCAAAGAGCCCCACGCTGTGTTTCATGCTGTGGTGTCACCCCTCGAAATTCTTGATAGTCTTGTTTTTTAATTTGTGTTTTGGAAATGAAGTCTAACAGGACCACAGAGCTTAGAATAAGCAGAAGAGATATGCGCAAAGCATGTCTGTCATTCCCTAACGGCCCCTTCACCCCCTTCACATGAAGCATCCGCCAAGCTCCATGAGCACAGATTCCCACGGACCCCTTGGAGTTCAGTTAGACTCAAAGCCAGCACAAGGGAAACATGTTCTGTCTGTGATTGACAGGCTCTGAGAGCTACACTTTCCATTTGGACTAGAACTTGCTTCCCATGTAAAGAAGACATGGTGTTCTAAGAAATACAAGACCAGGGGCGCCTGGCTGGCTCAGTCGGTTAAGCATCTGACTTCGGCTCAGGTCATGATCTCACAGTTCATGAGTTCGAGCCCCGCATCGGACTCTGTGCTGACAGCTTAGAGCCTGGAGCCTGCTTCAAATTCTATGTCTCCCTCTCTGCTCCTCCCCGGCTCATGCTCTGTCTCTCTCTCCTTCAAAAATAAGTAAAAAATTTAAAAAAAAGAAATACAAGACCATATTCGTTCTTACTCTTGTTATACTGTATTAGCCAACCAACTTTGAAAATAGTGACCTAGAAGGAAAAGGAAAGAGATGGCAATTGTCAGGGAGAAAGAAATATTCTTCTGTCCGAGATGCTTCTAGTTGAACTAAGAATGAAATTTACGTGAGGCAGATTAAGAGAAGAAAAACGAGGATTAATTCCATGTGCATGGAGGCCCAGTAATAAAATGGAGACCTAAAGAGTTGACCAAGACAGACAGCTTTTACACTTTTTAGACAGAGACAATAAATCTGTGAGGAATTAACAGGACAAGGAAAACAACTTGCAGAGCTTCAACTAGTAAGGAATTCTCAACAGAATTTGGGCCAGGGTAGTAATGAGTAGGAAGTCACAAGAGTACATTACAGCCTTCTTGGCTCGAAATTCCCCATCTCTGGTGATGGGATGTCTCTCCCTCCTGGGACAGGAAGGCACCTTTCACGTGGGAGATTTGTTTCCTGCTGTCAGGGGGACAGAAGGGTCTGAGGGTCCTCGTACTGGCCATCTCTCACATAACTTGGATTTAAAATAATCTATAAACCACACTGGCCCATCTCGAGGAGGCCTGCCCCTGGCCCCCACACATTTATAGCTTTTTCCCCTAAGACCCTCCTTGCTCATCGGTGAGCCTAACCTGAGCAGACAGTGTTGGTAGAACGCATGCATGTCAGGAGG
The DNA here is from genome assembly GCF_018350155.1 of Leopardus geoffroyi. Taxonomy (NCBI): domain Eukaryota; kingdom Metazoa; phylum Chordata; class Mammalia; order Carnivora; family Felidae; genus Leopardus; species Leopardus geoffroyi. Next base: position 143,949,084 of record NC_059332.1, read on the forward strand.
AGAAATAAAAACAGTTAAGTCAATTTTGTGCGGTCTTACAGCCGTTCTGGTAAAAACACAATGCACATGCCTATACAAAATATGTATTGTGTCATTCTAGGTGATTCCACACACAAATTAAATGCTTTTATATCTGTACTAAAAACAAGCATTACACAATATAAAGATGACTAGTAAAAATTCATGCTAATAATTTAAATTTTTAATTATTCTTTCCTTAGAGTGACATTGACTAGCAAATAAGAAAACATCATGACAGGTTGAGAGAGACTGTGGAAAATAGGAAAAAGCTTTATATTTCAATGCCTTAAACAGTACTTTTTTTCTTTTTTGAACAAGCAACATCACATTTTCCTTTTGCACTGGGACCCACAAATTAGTCAGCTCTGATGTGAACTCCTAGTTTTTAGTCTATATAGATACAGAAAAAATTATAGATGTGTCTGACATATGTACGTAGGTATTTTCATATATGTGGGTATATGTGTGAACATGTATGTAACTATGTGTGTGTAAATGTGTGTGCACATCTGTGTGTATCTAGGTGCATATGCATGTATGCATAGGGATGTATCTGTGTGTATATCTATATGCATATGTGTGTTTATTTATGTGTGTGTACATACTCACATCATATTTACATATTCCTTAGCTCTGTCCAACAAAAAGACCTGGGAGTGGGGTGCTTCGGCTCAGGTCATGATCTCACAATTTGTGACTTTGAGGGCCCCCCATCAGGATCTCGACTGTCAGCACAGAGCCTGCTTCAGATCCTCTGTTCCCCCCTCTCTTCCCCTTCTCTGCTTATTCTCTCTCTCAGAATAAATAAATAAACTTAAAAGAAGAGAAAGAAAAAGAAGACAACCTGAGAGCAATGACACTCTAAAAACAATGAGCTCATCTGGCTCCTAGATCTGGCTTCTAAATGCCATCCCCCACTAAAGAACCCAAAGAACTCTTAGAAGAAGTGGCAGATTAGGGGGCAAGGAAAGTACAATATAAACTTTGCACATGTTGTGCCAGAAATTGATGATGGGGTGTGTCAAAAGGATGCAGAAGACACCCTGAAGTGGTTCTCGCTGACTAAATCTGAAAAAAAATAGCCCATTGAATAAAATAACAATTCATCAGTCTACACTGGTATAAACAAATGAGTAATTGGAAAATTTGATGAACATGCAATTTACATAGTCTCAAAGTACCTCTTCCCCAAAGTCTTGTTAGTTACAAAGGGAAAAAGAATATCTTTCCAATGGAGGTGCCTGCCAGACGCCATGGTAATCAAGTGCTCAAAGGGAATAGTAGCTAACCCATAGCGGTACAAACTGAAACCCTGTGCCACCTGATAGGACATGGTGACAAGAACACATACCACTTCTGAGCTTTTCCTGCCAAACATGCGTATATTGAGTCTAATATAAGGAAAGAGATGTACTGAGGGACATTCTACAAAGTCACACCTGTAATCTCAAAAGTGCCAATGTTGGGGCGCCTGGGTGGCTCAGTCGGTTGAGCGTCCGACTTCAACTCAGGTCATGATCTCACACTGCGTGAGTTCGAGCCCCGCGTCAGGCTCTGTGCTGCCAGCTCGGAGCCTGGAGCCTGCTTCGGGTTCTGTGTCTCCCCCTCTCCCTGCCCCTCCCTTGCTCATGCTCTGTCTCTGTCTCAAAAATAAATAAAAAACATTTTTAAAAAAAGTGTCAATGTTATAGAAGACAAAGAAGGACTGTGGAACATTCCAAGCTTTAAAGATATTAGGAGACACATAACTAAATACAGTGGTAATTCTGGACTGGATCCCTCTCCTGTAAAGGGCATTATTGGGACAATGTGTAAAACCTGAAGGGGAGGTGAGAATCACAAAACAGTAATGTACGGTTGTTAATTTCCTGACTTCGAAGGCTCTCTAGTGACTATGTAGAAGAATGTCCTTGTTTGCAGGAAATACAGATAAAATATTCTGTGGTGACAGGACATCATATTGGCAACTTACTTTCAAAAGATTCTGAAAAAAACAAGTTTCTATAATTGTGACTTTTATGTAAATTGAGATTGTTTCAAAAGAAAAAGGTTAAAATGAAAAAAAGTAAAAGACTGTTCTCAAGTGAACAAAACAAAAAAGTCTTGTCCTCCTTTAATACTATTTCAACACCCTGAACCCACTCGGGTTTTACAGAAATCCTGCTTTTAGGAGAGTGCATGGGAAGGAGAAAAGTGTGGAAATACTGCCACCTACTGGTCTTAGAGCAAATATATTTCGGGTGATGGGGGCGGGGTGGAGGTGGAGGGGAGCCCATCCTGAGGTATCCTCTGCACTGGGAAGAATAGAGCTTTTTATAGGGATTGACTTTTATTTACTTTTTTAAATATAATATATTTTAAAATTGGTTAACATACAGTGTGTAAAGTGTGCTCTTGGGTTTTGGGGTAGATTCCCATGGTTCACTGCTTACATACGACACCCAGTGCTCATCCCAACAAGTGCCCTCCTCAGTGCCCATCACCTGTTTCCCCTCTCCCCACCCCCCAGCCCGCCATCCACTCTCAGTTTGTTCTCTGTATTTAAGAGTCTCATGGTTTGCCTCCCTCCCTCTCTGTTTGTAACTATTTTTTCCCCTTCCCCTCCCCCACAGTCTTCTGTTAAGTTTCTCAAGATCCACATATGAGTGAAAACATATGATATCCGTCTTTCTCTGACTGACTTATTTCACTCAGCATAATACCTTCCAGCTCCATCCACGTTGCTGCAAACGGCAGGATTTCATTCTTTGTCATTGCCAAGTAGTATATCACTGTATATATAAACCACATCTTCTTTATCCATTCGGCAGTTCATGGACATTTAGGCTCTTTCCAAAATTTGGCTGTTGTTGAAAGTGCTGCCATAAACACTGGGGTGCAGGTGCCCCTATGCATCCGCACTCCTGTATCACACCTAGGGATTAACTTTTAAAAACTGTCAGACACCTAAGGAAACAGGTCACTGCATCTTGAGGCCTGCGCAAGAATCCAATCTGACACTCGGAGCTGGTGGCAGATGGCTCTTTGTGTTTCAGATGAGCCCAGAGCATAGTCTGGACTGAGTTTAAGAGGAAGGGATATATTTATGGGGTACGATAAAGACACAAAACTTCATTCCCCAGCGGGCTTGGAGTCGGTGAATCCTCTGGGAAAAAGAAGAAACAAGAGAACTGGCCCAGGGATAAGGTACCAGGCCAGGACCCTGGGAGAGAGACAGCTAGCCAGATCTCAACTGGCTCATAGGGCAGCTCTGTGGGAATTGAGAAGACACAGCTTCCAGGACAGGAAAAGGCTGGATCTCAGCCCACACTCACCCTTCCGGCCTGACATCCAGCTTGCCGATCATACACAGGGGCTCCAGCTACTGCTAAGATTCTCCCCCACGGTGGGGTGAACACTGAACCACCTAAAAGTTATTTGTTAGACTTTTGAAATTCCATTTCTACAAAACTAAACAGTCTTACTATGTGATCTAGCAATCGCTCTCCTTGGTATTTGCCCAAACGAGCTGAAAGCCTGTATTACACAAAAACCTATGCAAAGATGTCTCTAGCAGCTTTATTCATGACGGCCAAAACTTACAGGCAACCAAGATAAATTGTGGTACAGTCACACAATGGAATATTATTCAGCACTTAAAAAGAGATGATCTATCAAGACATGAAAAGATGTGGAGGAACCTTAAATGCATCTTACTAAATGTAAGAAGCCAATCAGAAAAGGCTACTACATTCTGTATCATGCCAAGTGTATGATATTCTAGAAAAGGCAAAACTATGGAGAGAGTGAAAAAAAAAAACTCAGTGTTTGCCAGAGGTTTGTGGGGATACAGAGGACTTTCAGGACAGTGAATCTATTTTGTATGATATCTATGAGGCACCTGGGTTAAGCATCTGACTTCAACTCAGATCATGATCTCACATGGTTCGTGGGTTCGAGCCCCGAGTCCGGCTCTGTGCTGACAGCTCAGAGCCTGGAGCCTGCTTCGGATTCTGTGTCTCCCTCTCTCTCTGCCACTTGCCCTCTCGCTCTTTCTCTCTTTCAAAAATAAACATTTTAAAAAATGATTTTGTTTGATACTCTAATGGTAGATGCATATCATTATATATTTATCAAAACCCGTAGAATATGCAACACTGAGAGCTAACTCTAATATAAACTGAGGACTTCGGGTGAATATGACTTGTCCATATAAGTTCACCGAACATAACAAGTGTACCTCTCTGGTGAGGCATGTTGATGGTGGGGAGGCGGGAGGAGTCGGGGAGGGTGGGTAAATGGGAAATCTCCATATTTTCTGCTCAGTTTTGCTGTTAATCTAAAACTGCTCTAAAACACAAAGTCTAGGGGAGCCTGGGTGGCTCAGTCGGTTGGGCGTCTGACTTCGGCTCAGGTCATGATCTCACAGTTCGTGGGTTCAAGCCCTACATTGGGCTCTGTGCTGACAGCTCAGAGCCTGGAGCCTGTTTCAGATTCTGTGTGTGTCTCTCTCTCTGCCCCTCCCCCACTCGTGTTCTGCCTCAAAAATAAATAAACATTAAAAAATTTTTAATAAAATACAAATTCTATTTTTCAAAATTCTCTCTTTATCACCAATAACCATAACGACAACTGAATATAGTCAAAATAAAGAGAGTAAGAGATACAATTGCCCACACCCTTTCAGCACTGAAAGTGTCACAAATTCATGTGTTTGAGGGGGGAAAAAACAAACGCCTTACAAGTATTCAATTAAAACAAATTTTAAGATGAATTTCATCTATTTCTTACCCCTGTAATCAAGAAGTATGCAAGAAATCTTATACTTAGTAAGGGGAGAAAAAAAAAAGACTAGAAAAACAAGTAAAGCTTGTGCTTAGTTAAAACCTCAAAAGGTTGGAAATTCTCCAGGTTAAATTCTTTAAGTGCAAACATTCCTTAAACATTCCTTAAACTTAAAGGAATTCCTTAAATTCCTTTAAGTGCAAACATTCCAGGTGTTTGAGTATGATAAGATTTTGTTGTCTTGAGGTTAAAAATGTAAGTGTATTTCCTTTGCCTTATTTCTTGCATCATTAAGGACTTGACCTGTTTATGAGCCTGTAGTATTATGAGCCATACAAAGATTCATCTCTCACCCAGAATTCTGAGGTCCTGGGGGAAAAGGAAGAAGAACTTAGAGTTAGACTGCTGTGGACTGAACTATGTTCCCCTCAAAGTTCCTCTGTTGGAGTCCTAACCCTCAGTGAGACTGTGTCTGGAGACAGGGTCTTTAGAAGGTAACTGAGGTTAGACGAGGTCATAAGCATAAGAATGAGGTCATAAGCATAAGAATAGCACCCTAATTGGATAGGATTGGACCCTTACAAGAAGAGGAAGAGATGGGAGGGGGTGGAGGATATGCAAAATAGGTGAAATGGAAGAAGAGGTAAAAACTTCCAGTTATAAAATAAATCGTGGGGATGATAAGTACCGCATCGGGGGTATAGTCAATATCATAGCATTTTGTATGGTGACAGGTGGTAACTACACTTATCATGGTGAGCACGTCACAATGCACGTAACTGTCGAATCATGATATTGTACACCTGAAACCAACATAATGTTCTATGTCAACTATACTTCAGTTTAAAATAAAGTAAAATAGGGGCGCCTGGGTGGCGCAGTCGGTTAAGCGTCCGACTTCAGCCAGGTCACGATCTCGCGGTCCGTGAGTTCGAGCCCCGCGTCGGGCTCTGGGCTGATGGCTCGGAGCCTGGAGCCTGTTTCCGATTCTGTGTCTCCCTCTCTCTCTGCCCCTCCCCCGTTCATGCTCTGTCTCTCTCTGTCCCAAAAATAAATAAACGCTGAAAAAAAATTTTAAAATAAAGTAAAATAAAATAAAATAAGGGCACCTGGCTGGCCTAGTGGGAAGAGCATGCAACTCTTGATCTCAGGGTCGTAAGTTTGAGCCCCACGTTGGGTGTAGAGATTACTTCAATATGTAAACAAACTTTTTAAAAAGAATGTAAGAAAGGTTTAATATAGGGACATTTCTGGGGTGCCTGGATGGCTCAATCTGTTAAGTGTCTGACTCCAGCTCATGTCATGATCTCACGATTCATGGGTTCAAGCCCCACATCAGACTCTGCACTGACAGTGCAGAGCCTGCTTGGGATTCCTCTCTCTCCCCTCTCTCGACCCCTCCCCCTCTCAAGCTAGTGCTCTCGCGCTCTCTCTCAAAGTAAGTAAACTTAAAAAAATAAAACAAAATAGGAACATTTCTTTAAAAATAAGAATAAAGCATATATAAATAAAATATCACACCAACCTAAATGAATATTAATCAAGATATTATATTTGCTTTGCACTTAGTTCATGAGGATCACAAACCAACAGGGACCACAGAGAATTTCTAGTCTGGGGGGTTTCAAGCTGCATTGTGAGGACCCCCTCAGGGCCTGTCACATGATAAGGGAGTTATTTATTGAGCACCAACTATGTGCTAGACACGGGGCCCAGCGATTCAGCTACTATTAGCACACAAGACCCCTGCCTTCTTGAAGCTTAGGTTCTAATGGGGAGAGGCAAGTAACAAACAAGTAAAAAAATAGACAATCACAGACGCTCCTGGGAAGGAAATACGTTTAAATAGGATGGTTGGAGGCCTGTCTGAGGAAGTATGGCCCTGTTGGAAAAGAGAGGAATAACTTCCCTGTGGTGGGAGCAGCAGGCACAAAGTCCCAAAGGCCCAGAAGAACTGAGAGGGGTCTGGGAAATGGTGAACCCGGCACCCCAAGTGCAGGGAGTGGGCGGGAGAGGGATGAGAGGTAAGGTTCAAAACCAGGGAAGAGCCTGACCATACAAAGCCTTGAAGGTCTTAGGAAGAATTTTGGACTTCATTCTAAGAGCGAAGGAACGACATTTCAGTTTTCAGCAGAAGAACGTGTACTTCTGGGATTATTCTAGTTGCTACGTGGGAATAAGTTATAGGGGTGCAAGAGTGGAATCGGAGAACCCCCTTGGGAAGCTCTTGGAGAAAATGCTGGGGAGAGAGAAGAGACATGAGAAGGAAGAAGAAAGCACAAGACTTTCTGAGAAACTGGACAACAAGATGGAGAAGATTAAGAGTAACGAAGGGTCTGGATTCAAGCCATCAGGTGTTCCACTTAGTGAGGGGGGAAGGGCTTAGAAATGAGAGGACTTGGGAGTGGGCAGAACTCGGAGCTTTCCTTAGAGTACGTTGGTTTTGAGCTGCCTCTTGGTGGCTCACATGGCACAGCCAGTGAGCGAGTGGGAACCGTGTCCCCCAAGTCCGGAGAGCAGAGCGGAGCCCCAACTGACACAGAGCAGAGCGTCAGCTCACGACAACTGTCCTGCTCAACTTGCCTAGGCAGAGTAAGTAACGAAACGAAAGTTACATACAGTAATTTTAATGAATTTTCCGTTCACAGAAGCAGTAAACCCAGGCACTGGCTTCAGGCACCACCAGGTTCAGAAACACGACAGTGACACTGACAGTGACAATGGAGCTCTGCCTCTGTCTCCATGGCTTGGCTCTCCCTGCCTCACTCACTGTCTTAATTCTACAACCAACTTGTTCCACTGTAGAGGGCAAGGTGCCACCACCTTACAGGCTTTCCCAAACAGGAGTCCGAAGAAGAGGAAAAACCATTTTTCCCACTGTCCGTATGCTGAGGCTTAGAAAGATTCTCACTGACACAGTTTGAGTCATGACTGAACTGATTCTGCACCCAAAAATGGAGAACTTGACCTGCCTGATTCGTGCCCCCACCTTGTGGGCCAAATTGGGGAGGAAGGGGGGCAGAGCACAGGAATAGACACTTACCGAGCCCTGATGGAGTGAAAAGAAGTTGTTCCCCAAAGAATAATAGGATACTATCGGGCAGAAGGGGAAAACCATTGGGTTAGTAATACTGCTATAATAAACAAGTCACAACATTTCTGTGCCTTTCCACATTTTTTAAAAAATATTTATTTAGTTTTGGGAGAGTGCAAGCAGGGGAGGGGCAGAGAGAGGGGGACAGAGGATCCAAAGCAGGCTCTGTGCTGACAGGCAGACAGCAGGGAGCTTGATGCGGGGCTCGAACTCATGAACCACGAGATCACGACCAGAGCCAAAGTCGGATGCTCAACCAACTGAGCCACCCAGGTGCCTCTGTGCCTTTCCACATTAAAATGCTAGTTCTTGCTCCCATAATCTGGGTATTCTTGGTCACGCAGCCTCTTGGTCATGCAGCTCTCTTTGAAGCAATAATTCAAGGACACAGATTTTTTTTTTCTCCTATGTCTACACCATCTTCAGCAAGTGACTTCCAAAATAGTAGCATTCATGTTCAGCAAGCCAGCAGAAGGGACACAAGAAGATTAGGAAGCCTTGCCCGCTTCATAAGCCTTGCCCGCTTCATAACCACCTCTGGTCACCATCCAGAAGCAACCACGTGGCCCCGTCATTACATAAGGAAGGCTTGGGAAAGTGGCGCCAGCCGACTGGCCACTCCCCAGCGACAGTTGTACACTGTGGGAGGAAAGCCTAGACCTTAGGTGGGCAGAGGCCACATCTGCACAGAGGCTGAGAGGCAGAGGCGGCCGATACCCCCCCACACACAGCCCTGCAGCAGTCCTGCGCTGGGGCAACAGGGTAGTGTGTGCTCCAGTCCATGCTTCTCTAGGCTCGTCTGTCTGTCACAAAGGGGCTCCGTTCCTGGCTCTCGACCCAAAGTCACCTGATAAACTTTTACAAATAAACCCTTGCCCGGACCATTGGAGTCAGAGCCTTCCATGGGTGCAGCCTGGGCATTATTACTTTCCTAACATTCCCCTGAGGTGACTCAAAAGTGCGGCCTGGATTGAGAACCATTTCACTGAAATAAAGGAAAGACATTTAATAGTTTTAAGAAGTAAAGAGAGGAACCAACTGTCTTAAAAATCCAGTCTTGAAAATTTGAGAGAAGAACTCTGATTAGCCCATCTCGAGACAAGGGGCCATCAGGAGACCATGGACCATCCCTGGACGATGAGTTCATGAAGAACAGGTCAAGCAAAACCACAAATGTTCCCCTCAGCGTTCAGCACACATCGGGCGTGGTGTTGGATCATCGGAGCGGTGGGGCAGAACCCCAGATGTGGCAGCGTGATCAGCAGAGAAGTAGGAAAACACTGCCAGTACCACACGTTCAAGGAGTTTGGCTGGGAAGGGGAGAGGAGACATAGGAGACTCTTCCCAGAAGATCTAAGATGATGCATAAAGAAAACTGGCAGAACAGCCTCTCCACAGCTAAATGTTAAGAAGAGGCCACATCAAGGAGGGTAGGAAGGGTGGAGACACGACTGGAGCCATTGGACCTGCGGGACTGTCTGCAGAAGGGAAGGACTGGCGGGTGTGGAGAAGGGAGAGAAACAGACCCTCACACCAGGCGCCCCGGGCCCCCAGAGCATCCGACTTTGAGAAACAGAGGGGCCAAATTTCACAATCAGTGGGACTTAACACCTAGAACTTAAAATATCGGAGAGCTGACAGGGTGAGAGGAGGCTGAGACCTCACCCTTAAAGAGCCAGCACAACAAACAGCCCTGAGGAGATACAGCATAAAAGCAGCAAGGTGAAAAATGCCTGGGGTATATGGGAGGGAGAGTCGTGCGCTGGAGGGGCAGAGATCTTTAGGAGACTTCTTCCAGGGACAAAGGAGTTGGCCGTTGGCCGGCACCATTTCCTTACCCTGGCCCCCAGCCTAGATACACAGACACCTGTGGGAACCAACCCACTAGAACACTCTCCACCTAACTCTGCTAACAGTGTGCCTGCCCCACATGCTTCTTCAGATCTACACCCTGCAACGGGCCAGCCAGGGCAGGAGTCTGGGGCAGCTGCAGGTCGCCTCCCGTGGAAGACCTGCACGAACCTTGCTAACACTGCACACCCCACCCCGATGTTCTCCTGCAGACCTGCCTCCACTAATATGCCCCCGGCTGGCGCCCATCCAAAACAGTGCCACAAGCCTGGCAGTGTGCAAGCAGCCCCCACAGAGGCCAACCCCCTCCAAGTGACTCTTGCCGCAGAGAGAGGGGAAGATAACCACACACACCAGTCTGAGTTTGGCCCCAGCAGTCTACTGGGGGTAGACATCTGATCTACTGCAGGCTCCGCCCACCAATGAAAACTTCTCAGGAGACAACACAGGGCAGATGCCCTGAAGTTTGGTGCTGCTACATCTCTGGTAAATGCCCGGTCTGACTCAACTCCAGCCCAGCATGGCCCCAGCTCAGCAAACTAACACCACAGGGAGCGAACACTGCCCACAGCAAAGAGAGCCATTACAGAAGACTGACTGAAAGCAAAAGTGGCTCAGCCACAACAGCAGGGCACACATATCCCACATAGGACACACCCCTGAAGTGCCAGGTTCTGGTAAACAGGGGACATCGCACTGCAGGGGCACCACAGAGCCTCTTCTTCATAAGGCCGCTACCTTCTAGAACAAGAGATATGGCCAACTTTCACAACACATAGAAACGGACACAGAGAGTTAAACAAAATAAGGAGACAGAGGAATATATCCCAAATGAAAGAACAGGTCAGGGGCACCTGGGTGGCTCAGTCGGTTAAGCATCCAACTCTTGATGTTGGCTCAGGTCATGATCTCATAATTCATGAGTTCAAGTTGCACGTTGGGCTCTGTGCTGACAGTGCAGAGCCTACCTGGGATTCTCTCTCTCTCTGTCCCTGCCCCCCCCCCAAACTCATATTCATTCTCTCTCTCAAAATAAATAAATTAACTTTGAAAGAATGAAAGAAAATCACAGCAAGAGACCTAAATTTAACATAAATAAGTAATATGCCTGATACAGAATTTAAAGTAATAGTCATAAAGATACTCACTGGACTTGAGAATAGAATGGAGGACCTCAGTGAGACCCTCAACCAATCTGAGAAAAGAACCAATCTGAGATGAAGAACTCAATAACTGATATTAAAAATATACTAGATGGAATGAATAAATGAGAGGAAGCAGAGCAGATCAGGGAACCTGGAAGACAGAGTAATGGAAAACAATCAAGATAAACAGGAGAGAGAGAAAAAAACAATAATAATAAATGAAAATAGACTTAAGGAACCCAATGATATCATCAAGTGCAATAACATTTGCATTACAGGGGTCCCAGAAGCAGAAAGGAGAGAAAAAAGGGCAGAAAATATATTTGAAGAAATAATTGCTGAAAACTCCCTGAATCTGAGGAAGGAAATAGAAATCCAGATTCAAGAGCACGGAGGGCCCCCAACAAAATCAACCCAAAGAGGACCACACCAAGGCACACAGTAATTTAAGCGGCAAAATGTGGTTAGAAAGAGAGAATTTTAAAAGCATCAAGAGAGGGGCGCCTGAGTGGCTCAGTCGGTTAAGCATCCGACTTCGGCTCAGGTCATGATCTCATGGTTCGTGAGTTCGAGCCCTGCGTCGGGCTCTGTGCTGACAGCTTGGAGCCTGGAGCCTGCTTCGGATTCTGTGTCTCCCTCTCTTTCTGTCCCTCCCCTGCTCATGCTCTGTCTCTCTCTGTCTCAAAAATAAATAAAACATTAAAAAAATTAAAAAAAAGAAAAAGCATCAGGAGAAAAGAAAACAGTTGCATACAAGAGAGAACCCATAAAGCTATCAGCTGATTTTTCAGCAGAAACTTTGCAGGCTAGAAGAGAGTGGCATGATATATTCAAAGTGCTGAATGGGAAAAATCTGCAACAAAGAATACTCAATCCACCAAGGCTATCATTCAGAATAGGAGAGATAAAGAGTTTCCCAAACAAAAGTCAAAAGAATTCATCACCACCAAACCAGCCCTACAAGAAATGTCGAAGGGTCTCTTTGAGTAGAAAGGAAAGACCATAAGCAGGAGTAACAAATGTGGAAGCACAAAAAGCAGTAAAATTAAGTATATCTACAAAAATCAGTCAAGGGATTCACAAAATAAAAGGATGTAAAATATGACACCTATACCTAAAACATGGAGGGGAAAGGAGTAAAGAATGGGTTCAAATTTAAGCAATCATGAACTTAGTATAAACTGCTATATGCATAAGATGTTATATATGAGCCTAATGTTCAAAATTCAAAATAATTCAAAAACCAGCAATATATGTGCAAAAAATAAAAAGAAAGGAATCTAAGTATATCACTAAAGAAAGCCAGTAAACGATGAGAAAAAATAGCAAGAGAAGGAAGTAACAGAGAACTACAAAAACAACCAAAAAACAACTAATAAAACGTCAATAAGTACATCCTTATTAATAATTACTCTGAATATAAGTGTACTAAACTATAAGTGTTCAATCAAAAGACATAGGGTGATGGACAGGATAAAACAGCTGCCAGGAGGAGTCTCATTTCAGACCTAAAGACACAGGCAAATTAAAAGTGAAGGGATGGACAATAGTTTCAAACAGAGAGGGAGGCAAACCATAAGAGATTCTTGAATGCAGAGAACAAAAAGGGTTGATGAGGGAGGGGGGAAGTGGGTGATGGGCGTTGAGGAGGGCACTTGTTGGGATGAGCACTGGTTGTTGTATATAAGCAATAAATCACGGGAATCTATCCCCAAAAACCAAGAGCACGCTGTATACACTGTATGTTAGCTAACTTGACAATGAATTATATACAAAAAGTTAAATACATACATACATACATACCTACATACACAAAAGTGAAGGGATGCAAAAGCATGTATCATGCAAATGAAAATGAAAAGAAAGAGCAGCGATATTTTTGTCAGACAAAATAGACTTTAAAACGACTGTAACAAGAGACAAAGAAGGGCACTCCCTAATGACAAAGGGAACAATCCATCAAGAAGATATAACAATTGTAAATACTTATGCACCCAACATAGAAGAATCCAAATACATAAAGCAGGTAATAACAAACATGAAGGAAGTAATCAATAGTAATACCACAATAGCAGGGGAGTTTGACACCCCACATAAAAACAGCGGCTTTGAATGACACGTTGGACCAGATAGATCTAACAGATATGTTCAGAACATTCCAACCTAAAACAGCAGGATATACATTCTTTTTAAGTGCATGTGGAACATTCTCCAGAATAGATCCCATATTAGGCCACAAAATAAGTCTCAACAAATTCAAGAAGACTGAAGTCATACATACCATGTATCTTTTCCAACCACAATTCTGTAAAACCAGAAATCAATTACAAGAAAAACTCTGGAAACAGCACAGGTACATAAAATAATATGCTACTAAACAATTAATAGGTCGACCAAGAAATCAAAGAGAAAATCCAAAAATAATGGAGACAAGTGACAATGAAAACACAATGGTCCAAAATCTTGGGATGCAGCAAAAGCTGTTCTAAAAGGGAAGTTTATAGCAATACAGGCCACCCTCTAGAAGAAAAAAAAAAAAATCTCAGATAAACAACCTAACTTTACACCTAAAGGACCTAGAAAAACAAGAACAAACCCAAAACCAGTAGAAGGAAGGAAATAATAAAGATTAGAGCAGAAATAAATGAAAAAGAAACTAAAAAAACAATAGAACAGATCCATGAAATCAGCTGCTGGTTCTTTGAAAAGATCAACAAAATTGATAAAACTTTAACCAGATTCATCAACAAAAAGGTGGGGGGGGGGGGGGACTCAAATAAACAAAATCAGAAATGAAAGAGGAGTGGGGCACCTGGGTGGCTCAGTCAGTTAAGCGTCTGACTTTGGCTCAGGTCATGATCTCACGGCTCGTGAGTTCGAGCCCCACATGGGGCTCTGTGCTGACAACTCAGAGTCTGGAGCCTGCTTCAGATTCTGTGTCCCTCTCTCACTCTGCCCCTCCCCTGCTCAGTCTCCCTCTCTCTATCTCTGTCTCTCATAAATAATATTAAAAATTAAAAAAAAAGAAATGAAAAAGGATAAACAACCAACACCACAGAAATACAAAGGATTATAAGAGAATATTGTGAAAAATTACATGCCAGTAAAGTGGACAACCTAAAAGAAATGGATAAATTCCCAGAAACATATAATTTCCCAAAACTGAATCAGGAAGAAAGAAAATTTGAACAGATCAATTACAACAATGAAATTGAATCAGTAATCAAAAAACTCCAAACAAGCAAAATTTCAGGAACAGATAGCTTCACAGGTGAATTCTACCAAACATTTAAAGAAGAGTTAATACCTATTCTTCTCAAACTATTTGCAAAAGTAGAAAAGAAAGAAAAACTTCCACATTTGTTCTATAAATTCAATATTATCCTGATACCAAAACCAGATAAAGACAGTAGGAAAAAAAGAGGCCAATATCTCTGATGAACATAGATCCAAATGTCCTCAACAAAATATTAACAAACTGAACCCAACAGTACATTTTAAAAAATCACTCCCCATGATCAACTGGGATTTATTCATGGGATACAAGGGTGGTTAGACACAAATCAATCAACATGATACATCACATCAAGAAGAGAAAGGATAAAAGCCATATAATAATTTCAATAGATGAACTTGGGGAGCGAGAAGCCACAGGAAGGGAGGTGCTTTTGCAGGCAGAGAGAAGATGGAGGCAGGGGTGGGGGGGATAGAATATGGGAAAAGCATCCCTCCCAAAAGCAGCTGGAGAGAAAGGGGAAAATTGGAAACAGCCACAGGGACTGTGAAAGGGAGAAAGGTGAAAGGAGAGGGTTTCAATTCCATTCAGACTGTAAACAAGGGGGGCGCAAAGGCTGCAACTCCGCAGCTCCCTACCTGGCAGTGCTCTGGTAGGAAGGGCGAATCCCCAGGAACAGAGTGGGGTTCGGGAGGTTCTTGGGCCACACGGGGAAAAGCGGTCCCACTGCTGGAAGGACATTTGGTGGAGACTGTTGAAGCCACCTGGTCCCAGCAGACCCCGGAAGGCAGCCACATTCGCTGGTGCCGGAACAAGGTCCTTAAGGGTAAAGCCTGGTGTCAGATGTGTGTTGTGATTTCGCACAATCCCTGAAACGCTGCTGCTACACTGTCTTGAGAACTTTTTCTGGGACCCGGCCGCAGTCTCGGGGCACCGGCAGCAGCAAGGGTCCAGCGGCAGTTCCTGGGTGCAGCAGACATTCACCCGTTGGTTGCTCTTTGGGCCAGTGCTAGGTGACACCCTCCCGTGAAGCGGCTGAACGGGTCAAAGCCGCAGTCCTTCGGAAGTAAGGGGCCGGGGAAAACAGCCACATCTGAGACAAAACTCAGGAGAGAGATACTGCCTGGGGCTCGGTCACAGACAGTGAAGAAGCGGGGAGTGGACGAAAGCTGAAGACAGAGGACAGGTGCGCGACTGCTGATCTGGGAGAACAGAGCTCTGAAATTAGAGACTGGGGAGCTGGATGACTCCATTTTGACCGCTCCCGCGCATGCGTATACGCACCTACAAGCACAGCAACACAACATCCTAGTAGGCTAGCAGCGCCATCTACTGGAGAACAGAGCCTTTACACTAAGCCCCGCCCAACCGGGCCAACCTCTCTCTTCAAGAACACAAGTCTCACCGCCTACTTAGCTTATGGACTATAAAGCGGTACATAGTCTGACCTCTAGGGGAAAACGAAGTAATTTCAGTCCTATTTCAATCTGTTAAGAGGTCCATCTATTCAATTTTCTTTTTTTACCTCTTGTTCACTTCTTTCCTTTTTCTTGAATACAGAAAGAGAAAAAAATCATTTTTATTTTCAATTTTTATTAAAAATATTTCTTTAATTTTTTTACTATATTTTTTACTTTTGTGTAAATTTTTTCAAATTCTATCTTACTTCCATCATTTTATTTTAGTCTACTTCAGTGTATTCACCTTTTCAAATTTTCAAACGATTTCCTTTTTTTTCTTTTTCTTTTTTCTTTTTCATTTCTTGTTCTTGAATGCAGAAAGAGAAAACTTCATTTTTACTTTCAATTCCTATTAAAAATATTTTTCTTTAATTTTTTTCACTATATTTTTTGCTTTTATGTAAATTTTTTCAAATTCTATTTTACTTCCATCATTCTATTTTAGTCTACTACAGTGTATTCACTTTTTCATATTTTCAAACGATTTCTTTTTTTCTCTTTTTTCATTTCTTTTCTTTTTCTTGAATACGGAGAAAAAATTCATTTTTGTTTTTAATTTTTATTAAAAATAATTTCTTTGATTTTTTTCTACTATATTCTTCACTTTTGTGTAAATTTTTTCAAATTCTATTTTACTCCCATCATCTCATTTTAGTCTACTTCAATGTATTCACTTTTTCAAATTCTCAAACGATTTCCTTCCCCCCCCCCCTTCTTTTCTCTAATCTGTTAAACCACTTTCAACACCCAGACCAAAACACACCTAGGATCTAGCATCACTTATTAGAATTGTGTGTGTGTGTGTGTGTGTGTGTGTGTGTAATTTTTTAATTTTAATATTTTTTTAATTTTAATTTTTCTACCTCATTACTTCATTTTCTCCCTTCAAAATGACAAAATGAAGGAATTCACCCCAAAAGAAAGAGCATGAAGAAACGACAGCCAGGGATTTAACCAACACAGATACAAGCAAGATGTCTGAACCAGAATTTAGAATCACGATAATAAATGCTGGAGTCAAAAATAGATTAGAATCCCTTTCTGCAGAGATAAAAAGAAGTAAAAAATAGAATAAAATTTAAAATGCTATAACTGAGCTGCAATCATGGATGGATGCAGCAGCAGCAAGGATGGATGAGGCAGAACAGAGAATCAGCGATATAGAGGACAAACTTATAGAGAATAAGGAAGCAGAAAAAAAGAGGGAGATTAAGGCAAAAGAGCACAATTTAAGAATTAGAGAAATCAGTGCCTCATTAAAAAGGAACAACATCAGAATCATAGAGGTCCCAGAAGAGGAAGAGAGAGGAATAGGGGTGGAAGGGTTATGTGAGCAAATCATAGAGGAAAACTTTCCTAACCTGGGGAAAGACACAGACATCAAAATCCAGGAAGCACAGAGGACCCCCACTAGATTCAACAAAAACCGACCATCAACAAGGCATATCATAGTCAAATTCACAAAATACTCAGGCCAGGAGAGACTTATGAATGCAGCAAGGGAAAAAAAGTTCCTAACCTACGAGGGAAGACAGATTGGGTTTGCAGCAGACCTATCCACAGAAACTTGGCAGGCCAGAAAGGAGTGGCGGGATATATTCAGTGTGCTGAATCAGAAAAATATGCAGCCAAGAAGTCTTTATCTAGCAAGGCTGTCATTCAAAATAGAAGGAAAGATAAAAAGTTTCCCAGACAAACAAAAATTAAGGGAGTTTGTGACCACTAAACCAGCCCTGCAAGAAGTTTTAAGGGGGACTCCCTGAGGGGAGAAAAGATGAATATATATATTCATCCTTAGAAAGGACCAGAGAACACCACCAGAAACTCCAACTCTACAAGCATTATAATGGCAATAAATTCATATCTTTCAGTACTCACTCTAAATGTCAATGGACCCAATGCTCCAATCAAATGACATAGGGTAACAGAATGGATAAGAAAACAAGATCCATCTATATGATGTTTACAAGAGACCCACTTTAGACCTAAAGACACCTTCAGATTGAAAAAAAGGGGATGGAGAACCATCTATCATGCTAATGGCAACAAAAAAAAGCCAGAATAGCCATACTTACATCAGACAATCTAGACTTTAAAATAAAGACTGTATCAAGAGATGCATAAGGGCATCTTATATCATATCCAAGAGGTCTATCCACCAAGAAGACCTAACAACTGTAAACATTTATGCACCAAATGTGGAACACCCAAATATATAAATCAATTAATCACAAACATAAATAAACTCATCAATAGTAATACCATAATAGTAGGAGACTTCAGCACCCCATTTACAGCAATGGAGAGATCATCGAATCAAAAAATCAACAAGGAAACAATGACTTTGAATGACACAGTGGACCAGATGGATTTAACAGATATATTCAGAACATTTCATCCTAAAGCAGCAGAATATACATTCTTCTCCAGTGCACATGGACATTCTCCAGAATAGACCATATACTGGGATACAAATCAGCCCTAAGTAAGTACAAAAAGATTGAGATCATACCGTGCATATTTTCAGACCACAATGCTATAAAACTTGAAATCAACCACAAGAAAAAATTTGGAAAGGTAAGAAATACTTGGAGACTGAAGAACATCCTACTGAAGAATGAATGGGCTAACCAAGCAGTTAAAGAGGAAATTAAAAAGTATATGGAAGTCAATGAAAATGATAACACCCACAACCCAAAACCTCTGGGACGCAGCAAAGGCAGTCATAAGAGGAAAGTATATAGCAATCCAGGCCTTCCTAAAGAAGGAAGAAAGATCTCAGATACACAACCTAATCTTACACCGTAAGGAGCTGGAAAAAGAACAGCAAATAAAACCCAAAACCAGCAGAAGACAGGAAATAATAAAGATTAGAGCAGAAATTAATGCTATCGGAAAAAAACACACACAAAAAAAAAGTAGAACAGATCAATGAAACCAGAAGCTGGCTCTTTGAAAGAATTAACAAAATTGATAAACCACTAGCTAGTTTGATCAAAAAGAAAAAGGAAAGGACCCAAGTAAATAAAATCAAGAATGAAAGAGGAGAGATCACAACCAACACAGCAGAAATAAAAACAATAATAAGAGAATATTATGAGCAAGTATATGCCAATAAAATGGGCAATCTGGAAGAAATGGACACATTCTTAGAAACATATACACTACCAAAACTGAAACAGGAAGAAATAGAAAATTTGAACAAACCCATAACCAGTAAGGAAATCGAATTAGTAATCAAAAATCTGCCAAAAAACAAGAGTACAGGGCCAGATGGCTTCCCAGGGGAATTCTACCAAACATTTAAGGATGAGTTAACACCTATTCTCTTCAAAGTGTTCTAAAAAATAGAAATGGAAGGAAAACTTCCAAACTCTTTCTATGAAGCCAGCATTACCTTGATTCCAAAACCAGACAGAGAATCCACTAAAAAGGAGAACTATAGACCAATTTCCCTGATGAACATGGATGCAAAAATCCTCAACAAGATATTAGCCAACCGGATCCAACAATACATTAAAAAAATTATTCACCACGACCAAGTGGGATTTATACCTGGGATGCAGGGCTGGTTCAATATCTGCAAAACAATTAATGTGATTCATCACATCAATAAAAGAAAGGACAAGAACCATATGATCCTCTCAATAGATGCAGAGAAAGCATTTGACAAAACACAGCATCCTTTTTTGATCAAAACCCTCAAGAAGGTAGGGATAGAAGGAGCATACCTCGT
The DNA here is from genome assembly GCF_018350155.1 of Leopardus geoffroyi. Taxonomy (NCBI): domain Eukaryota; kingdom Metazoa; phylum Chordata; class Mammalia; order Carnivora; family Felidae; genus Leopardus; species Leopardus geoffroyi. Next base: position 143,968,390 of record NC_059332.1, read on the forward strand.
GATCATAAAAGCCATATATGAACGACCCAATGCTAATATCATCCTCGATGGGGAAAAACTGAGAGCTTTCCCCCTAATGTCAGGAACAAGACAGGGATGTCCACTCTCGCCACGGTTATTCAACGTAGGATTGGAAGTCTTAGCCTCTGCAATCAGACAACACAAAGAAATAAAAGGCATCCAAACTGGCCAGGAGGAGGTCAAACTTACACTCTTCGCAAATGACATGATACATGATACTCATGATACTGCTAGAATTGATTCATGAATTCAGTAAAGTTGCAGGATATAAAATCAACGCACAGAAATCGGTTGCATTCCTATATACCAACAATGAAGCGACAGAAAGAGAAATCAAGGAATCAATCCCATTTACAGTTGCACAAAAAAACATAAAATACCTAAGAATAAATCTAAACAAAGAAGTGAAAAATCTATACACTGAAAACTATAGAAAGCTGATGAAAGAAATTGAAGAAGACACAAAAAAAATGGAAAAAGATTCCATGCTCCTGGATAGGAAGAACAAATATTGTTAAAATGTCAATACTACCCAAAGCAATCTACATATTCAATGCAATCCCTATCAAAATAACACCACATTCTTCACAGAGCTAGAACAAATAATCCTAAAATTTGTATGGAATCAGAAAAGACCCTGAATAGCCAAAGCAATCTTGAAAAAGAAAACCAAAGCAGGAGGCATCACAATCCCAGACTTCAAGCTATACTACAAAGCTGTAATCATCAAGACAGTATGGTACTGGCACAAGAACAGACACTCAGAACAATAGAACAGAATAGAGAACCCAGAGACGGACCCACAAACGTATGGCCAACTAATCTTTGACAAAGCAGGAAAAGAATATCCAATGGAATACAGGCAGTCTCTTCAGCAAGTGGTGCTGGGAAAACTGGACAGCAACATGCAGAAGAATGAACCTGGACCATTTTCTTACACCATACACAAAAATAAACTCAAAATGGATGAAGACCTCAATGTAAGACAGGAAGCCATCAAAATCCTCGAGGAGAAAGCAGGCAAAAACCTCTTTGATCTTGGCCGCAGCAACTTCTTACTCAACACGTCTCCGGAGGCAAGGGAAACAAAAGCAAAAATGAACTACTGGGACCTCATCAAAATAAGAAGCTTCTACACAGTGAAGGAAACAATCAGCAAAACTAAAAGGCAACTGACAGAATGGGAGAAGATATTTGCAAATGACATCAGATGAAGGGTTAGTATCCAAAACCTATAAAGAACTTATCAAACTCAACAACCAAAATACAAATAATCCAGTGAAGAAATGGGCAAAAGACATGAATAGACACTTCTCCAAAGAAGACATCCAGATGGCCAACCGACACATGAAAAAATGCTCCACATCACTCATCATCAGGGAAATACAAATCAAAACCACAATGAGATACCACCTGACACCTGTCAGAATGGCTAAAGTTAACAACTCAGGCAACAACAGATGTTGGCGAGGATGCGGAGAAAGAGGATCTCTTTTGCATTGTTGGTGGCAATGCAAAATGGTGCAGCCACTCTGGAAAACAGTCTGGAGGTTCCTCAAAAAAATCAAAAATAGAACTACCCTATGACCCAGCAACTGCACTACTAGGCATTTATCCACAAGATAGGGATGTGCTGTTTCAAAGGGACACATGCACCCCCATGTTTATAGCAGCACTATCAACAATAGCCAAATGTCCATCGATGGATGAATGGATAAATAAAATGTGGTATACACAATGGAGTATTACTCGGCAATCAAAAAGAATGAAATCTTGCCATTTGCAACTACATGGATGGACCTGGAGGGTATTATGCTAAGTGAAATTAGTCAGAGAAAGACAAATATCATATGACTTCACTCATATGAGGACTTGAAGAGACAAAACAGATGAACATGAGGTAAGGGAAACAAAAATAATATAAAAACAGGGAGGGGGACAAAACAGAAGAGACTCATAAATATGGAGAACAAACTGAGGGTTACAAGAGGGGTTGTGGGAGGGAGGATGGGCTAAATGGGTAGGGGTACTAAGGAATCTACTCCTGAAATCATTGTTGAGCTATATGCTAACTAATTTGGATGTAAATTTTAAAAAATAAAAAATAAAACAAGTTATAAAAAATTAATTAAAAATAAATAAAATAAAAAATAAAAAATAATTTTTAAAGAATAAGACAAGTGTTCAATCTTGCCACTTTAATTCAACATAGTACTGGAAGTCCTAAGCTACAGTAATCAGGTAAGAAAAAGAAATAAAAGACATCCAAATTGGTAAGGAGGAAGTAAAACTTTCGCTATTGCAGATGACATGATAATATATATAGAAAACCTAGAGAGACTAGAGACCACAAAAGACCCAAAATTGCCAAAACAATCTTGATCAAGAACAAAACTGGAGGTATCACAATCCCTGTTCAAGATATACTACAAAGCTGTAGTAATCCAAACAGTATGGTACTGACACAAAAATAGACAAATAGATCAATAAAACACAATAGAGAGCCGGGAAATAAACCCACAATGATAGGGCCAATTAGTTTTTGACAAAGGAGTCAAGAATATGCAATGGGAAAAAGGTAGTCTCTTCAACAAATGCTGTTGGGAAAACTGGACAGCTACATGCAAAAGAATGAAATTGGACCACTTTCTTACATCACACACAAAAATAAACTCAGAGTGGATTAAGGACCTAAATGTGAGACCTGAAATCATAAAAATCTTACAAGAGACATCAGGCAGTAATTTCTCTGACATCAGCCATAGCAACCTCTTTATAAATATGTCTCCTGAGGCAAGGGAAACAAAAGCAAAAAATAAACTATTGGGACTTCATCAAAATAAAAACTTCTGCACAGCAAAGGAAATAATCAACAAAACTACAAGACAACCTACCGAGAGAAGATATTTGCAAATGGTATATCCAATAAAAGGTTAGTATCCAAAATATATAAAGAATTTATACAATTCAATACCCAAAAAGCTCACAGTCCAATTAAAAAATGGGCAGAAGACACGAACAGACATTTCCCCAAAGGAGACATACAGATGGCCAACAGACACATGAAAAGATGCTCAACATCACTCACCATCAAGGAAATGCAAATCAAAACCACAGTATCACCTCACATCTGTCAGAATTGCTAAAACCAAAACCTCAAAAGGGGCGCCTGGGTGGCTTAGTCATTCAGGTGTCCAACTTTTTATTTCAGCTCAGGTCATCAGCTCACGGTTCATGAGTTCGAGCCCCAAGATCTCTCCTTTTTTTTTTTTTTTTTTTTTTTTATCTTTGCCAGAATTTAACACGGGTTCACTAAGAATTTCACAAGTCAATGGCATATAGGATAATATCTCCTAATAAGGCAATAGAGAAGTAACAGGGAGCTTGGGTGGCACAGGTTAAGCGCCTGACTCTTGGTTTCGGCTCAGGGCACGATCTCATGGCTTCGTGGGTTCGAGCACTGCATCAGGCTCTGTGCTGACAGTATGGAGCCTGCTTGGGATTCTCTCTCTCCCTCTTTCTGTGCTCCTCCCCCACTCACGCTGTCTCTCTCTCTCCCTCTCTCAGATAAATAAAAACAACATATTCCTAATCAATGATAGATTAATCACATTGTTCCTGGCCAGGGGAGATAAAAGGAATAAAGCCCAAATTTAGTTGAGGTGCACTTCATACGAGTTGGCACTCAGGAGACAGCTTAGCCAAGTGAACCGCTCCTTTCGATACCACTTAAAAATGTTAGTGGGGACCAGAGGCTAAAAGACTCGCTGTCTTTTTAACTCCCGGCATCCTTCCTGAGCCCCGGTGAAAGATGGAGCCACAATGAACAACACCAGCAAGGCTTCTATTGTCCGAGAACCCTTGTTCAAGGGACATATGCTGGATGGATGCCCTTTGCAAATGACACGACCATTTCGTATCCTCAGTATTCATTCATCCACCGGAAGTTTGGTCAGTACACAGATAAATCCCTCAAATGCTAGAGTTGGCCCCTAAGATGCTCTCTCCAAACCCATCGTTCCACATCAGAGGGACAGGACCCAAAGCAGGCAGGCTGACCAGTATCACACAGTCCTGAGTCAAAGCACCAGGACCGGGACCCGGGCCTGCCGGGACCTGACTCATTGTTCTCCCAGGGCCGCGGGCGAAGGCGACAGGGAGACGAGCAAGCATAAGGCCTTCGCGGTCACAGCAGCTCTGCCTTCAAACGTCCTTCTGGGTTTTGATAGGTGAACTTGCAGAGGTGACCTGAACCTTGCAAATACATGTATTTACAAGGCCTGTATTAAATCACACCATTTGGGTTTTTTTTCACCAAGATCTTTATTTTTTATTACTTTATATATAAAGTAATAAAAAATAAAGATCTTGGTGATCTTATATATATATATAAATTGGTTCCCATACAACACCCAGTGCTCATCCCAACAGGTGCCCTCCTCAATGCCCACCACCCACTCTCCCCTCCACACCACTTAATAAAAATATTTGAAAATGGGCCTAGAATTGTGTGCTCAGTCGCAAAGACACGAACAAGAATCTTCTGTCCCTGGCCTTCCTGGAGCTTGTGCTTTAGCGGGGGCCGAGACAAAGCTAGAATTACCGCTGTGTCAAGACGAGCACGGAGAGCGACAGTGGGACTCAGAACCGCACATCCTTTCCTTTCCGCAGTCTGAGGTCTTAGTCTTTTTAATATGTTCCAGAAGAATCTTGAGAACTGCACCTGTTCTCAGGCACACACAGAAGAGCAGAGACTTCACCCAACACAGGTGCACCTCACTTCCCTTTCCAAGATTATCCTTCAAACGGTCCAGGGAAAGATTCATGAGGTAAGCTCATACCCAATACGAGAGTGGATAAAATATCACCAGCCCAGAATTTTATGGAAAAAAAAGAAGTAAACAGCCAATTACCACAAGATGTGCTGTATGGAGTTAGGGCAATATTCTACATCTGGTTAGTGTTCAAAGATGTTGCGACTTTATAATTTAGCATAGAAAATACTATGCTGTTGGGGCGCCTGGGTGGCTCAGTTGGTTGAGCATCTGACTCTTGATTTTGGCTCAGGTCATGACACCAGGGTCATGGGATCAAGCCCCGTGTTGGGCTCCACACTGAGCAAGGAGCCTGCTTAAGATACTCTCTCGGGGGCACCTGGGTGCCTCGGTTGGTTAAGCTGCTCTGACTTCTGCTCAGGTCGTGATCTCATGGTTTATGAGTTTGAGCCCCGCATCAGGCTCTGTGCGGACAGCTCAGAGCCTGGAGCCTGCTTCAGATTCTGTGTCTCCCTCTCTCTCTGCCCCTCCCCCACTAGAACTGTCTCTAAAATAAATAAACCTTAAAAAATTAAAAAAAAAAAAAAGATTCTCTCCCCCCACCCACTCTGCCCCTGTCCTGACTCACGCTCTAAAATAAAAAAATAAATGAAATAAAAACACTATGCTATTATCAGATGTTACTACAGATATGACTGGAGACAGTTCATATGCCTTCTGGGTTTTAAGAATGCTTAAAATGCTACCTAACATTTACTATCCCTTTCCCACAGAAAAGCAGTAAAAATGACAAAGCATTACAGGATTACTAATGTTTTAACACACATGCATAATGCAGACCTTTTTTGATGGTTGGTAGATTCTTTTATTAACAATCAAAAAGCTTCACACTTACAATAGGAAAATAAGTGTTTCTCTATCGATTAATTAAATGAAAACTATCCAGGACTTTATAGGATTTCTGATGTGTGCCAGGTTTGATGCGTACCTAAGAAAACAGGACATTAGCTTGCCAAAATCATTAGGTATGACTGAAAATGAGAAGCAGTAATTTATAAAACATTTACCTAATAGCTTTCCCAAACAGGAGCTCCCCCGAAATCAAAACAGGAAATAGAATTTGTATTTAGACTTAGTTCGAGAGAGGACTCACAACACCAATCCATCTTAATTTTATGGTTCCGGTGGTACTTTTTTTAAAGGTATTCACTGGAAACTCAAATCTCATTTTAAGATCATGAATTTGAGGTGTGCAGTAAAACTGTAATTTCTCAACATCAAAGTTTAATTATTACACAATGGTTCAAGCAGTAGATTCTACCTCAGGCAGTATTTGCCTTGTGTCCTGTTGTCCTTCAGTACTAATCACGCTATGGCGTTTGAAGCACATTTAAAACTAGAGTAGGCACTGCTGACTCGGCCACAAAAATCCCTCTTGGATGAACAACACTCGGGTTTATTTCAGAAGCAGCCGCTTTTACCTTTTTTATTTATTTCCACAATGAAAAACCAGGCTAGACAAAATCTTAAAGTCTCATTTTCCACTGGATGATTAAAATCTTTATCTGTAATCTACCTTAGTCTCTTAAAATCTGATGGGGAGGAGAAACCAAAACCTTAGAGAACAGTGTGCTGTCGCTCACTCCCTCAACATAAAATCGAGGCAAAAATAGAGCCCCATAGAAATTTCAACATTGAATTTTTTTGAAATGCTAAAGCTTAGTAAAAGTCAAAAGGCACTGTATGAATCAGTAGTCTCTGCGTATCTTTGTTAGTTCAATACAAACCATGATCTGCCAGACTATAGTCAAAAGCTCATCTTTCAAAAAGTTCTACTTTTCTACATGGTCCATTTAAACAGAGTCACTGCCTTGTTTATATATACGTGTGTGCATACATATGTGTGTATATATCTATATGGGCATGCATGTGTATATATGTATATATGTAAGCAGTAATCACATGACTCCCATCTGTGCTCCACGAAAGTGACTTTACTGTGGGAGAAAGCATGGCAATCTTTGTCTCCAAAGTGTTTTCAATCCACAGGCACACAAAGAGCTACCACTGTCATCAGTGTCATCAACACTGCTGACAATTCAGAAAGCCTAAGTACTTTCTACTTGAATTCTAAAACAAAAGTGCCTTAAATTAAAAAGTTTTTTAACTTCAGTCTTCAATATTGAAACTGCTAAGTTACTCCATTTTTCCAAGCCAAAAAAAAAAAAAAATAGAATAAATTTTGAGGGAAAAAATAATACACTAACTTAGGAAAACATTCTGTTACTGGATAGGTTTAAGAAAAAACCTATATAGAAAAGATATTCCAATAGAAGGCAAAACCTATGTGGGTTGTTCACCACAACATTATTTGAATAAGTAACAATTAGAAACCAATGAAATATTCAGTATCGGAAATGTAAAATAAATTAGGAAGTGTCCAATTGATAAATTATACAGCCAGTAAAAATACAGAAAATAGTGAAACATGGAATGCATGACAATGTTAAGCCAAATTACAGAAAGGATCCCTGCTACATTTAAACAGTCCCACCTGCAAAAGCTAACCAGGAACATAATTTGACATGTTGGGTCACTGGAGTATGGGTATCGTTTGCCTTTACTGAAAGGACTAAACAATATAAAGTTTCTATAGTGACTGCACATTTTTTAAAAGAAAAGATAAAAAATGATAGAGTAACTCAAAAACAAGTCTTCGAAAAGAAATGTTCCTGGATGGGGACACGCTGCTGACCACATCCAGAAACCGACTCCTTTGCCTCTGTGGGCAGGCAGCACCTGATTCAGGCTGGTTCCCCCCACCCCAAGCGATGCTCATGAACAGGACTGGAAGGTGGGGGCAAGTGCCCCGCCAGAATGATCTGTGGCCCCATTCCCAACATTCATTTTATCAACAAGGCCCGACTCTGCCCATTTTGAGCATGTACACAACACATATTTCTGTCTGATGACAAAATTTCACACACAAGTCCTCCTATTTCTCCCAACAGAAAAATTCAAATGCACGACTATTTCCTTGTCATAATAAAGCAATTCTCAATTAGCAATCAAGTTATATTTTTTAAAAGACAAAATGGTGTTAACCCTGTGTAACATGTGACCAAAAATAATTAAAGGCCAATGGGTGATATCTACCGGAAGTACTAGTAGACAGAAGATTACTTACAAAAAGAGCAGTTTTCAATAGAAACACTGAACGTTTCCCTTGGGAAATAAATTTAATCTTCTATGAACAACTGGGGCAAAGGACCAGGTTTTCTACAACTGCAATACAATAGGGTCAAAAGGCTTCTCCAGTGGCCCTAAGGGCTGAGATATTTTTGATGGCTTTATGACGACAATTATAACCTCCTAGCTATTTCAGCTCTTGAAGAAAATGTTCAATCAAGACTAAATCATACAAAGCACTTACTGTTTTCCGTTGCCCAATAATAAAATTTGAAAACAGGAAGTTCATAGCATTAAATCGTGTTTATCAAATACTTGAAGAACCTACATTAAGAAATGCTACTATAGAGCAGCTTACTGGTATACTACGGTACTCTGCACTGCTATGAAAATAGTCGTAAAAAGCTTGTTCTGCTCAGTGTAATGATGTTTTACTTTTTGCAAGCCATGTATCTCTCAGTTACGTTCTCCCAGTTGATTACATTCCAAATAGCTTTTAGATAATCCGGTCTGACATTTTTATACTGAAGGTAATAAGCATGCTCCCACACATCAATCCCCAGCAGTGGAATAAGACCTATTGGAAAGAAGAGGGGGGGAAAAAAGCAAAAACTGTGAATTTCAATCTGAAATATTATTGTCTCTTCTCGATTATCCTATGCACACCAAATTACCCCAATTACCCTTTGCAAAATTCCCATCCATTTTTCAGCTTCTTTTACAAACAGAAAATTTGCCTAAGAATAAACACCCTATAAAAAATTTGAAACTTTACTCTTCGAAAAAATTTTTTTAATGTTTATTTATTTTTGAGAGAGAGGTAGGGGGAAGGGCAGAGAGAAAGGGAGACAGGGGATCCGAAGTGGACTCCGTACTGACAGCAGTGAGCCCCACGCAGGTCTTGAACTCACAAACTGTGAGATCATGACCTGAGCTGAAGTCGGATGCTTAATCGACTGAGCCACCCAGGCGCCCTTAAACTTTACTCTTTGGAGGAAAACGTGATAAATAGCAAAAAATTTTTTAAAGACTTGGGAAAATTAAGTACAGTATTTTAACAGCAATGCTTAAAATACCAACAAATCTATCCATGAGGCAATTCTTGGGGGTATCGGTAAGGATGCCATGTTTATGGGGTGGTTGAGCACCTTCCGAAGGTCCCAAGCAGTCAGGGGAGTTTTAGGAAAACTGCTCTGCTCCCAAGGCTAATAATGTCAGTCTTAGAGAATACAAAGCATCTATGAGACATTTATAGAAATAACAGTTAACAAGGAAAACTGAATAGGACTAAAGAAAAAGACACAAGTCTTAGAAATGAAATAGTATATGCAAAGAATTACTTATATTTATGCAACATTCATTTTCAAAAACTCTCCAACTGAATGACAGCCTCCTCTAGGAAAACAATGATCAACCAGTAGGTCTTGATCAGTGGTGAGGTATGTCATTCATCATTCATTATGAGTAATTAAGGTAACAAAGTTTATAAATGACTTCTCCCCTACATAAATTGCCATGACTTCCACTTATTTTCATTCCAATGGGCTTTCTTCAAGTGGAAGGGAAGCAGGTGTAGCCAGGCTTTACCTAGAAATTAGCCTTTTCGGCCAGGTGCCTTCAAAGATATACCCGACTCTCTAGTCGGTGCTCACAAATCTTCTGTTGGTTTTACAAATTCTGTGGCATCTCTTTCCCAAAAGAGCCGTTCAGATTTTGACTAAATCTGAATATACCCAGGAAAGTAAGTCATGTAAGCAAGTCTGCAGACGTGTGTAGAGGTAGAAAATGTGGCTGAGAGGCGCCTGGGTGCTTTGGCTGGTTAAGCCTCAAGACTCTTGGTTTTAGCCCAGGTCATGATCTCGTGGTCGTGAGATGCAGCCCCGCCGGCGTCGGGCTCTGTGCTAGGCTTGGAGCCTGCTTGGGATCCTCCCTCTCTCTCCACCCCTCCCTCTCTCTCTCTCTCTCTCACAAAATAAATAAACCTAAATAAGTTAAGTATCTTTAAAAAAAAAAAAAAAGTAAAGAAAAGAAAACGTGGCTGAGAACTACTGCTGATTGCCGTTAAGATGTCACTGTAGGTCTTGGGGTGCCTGGGTGGCTCAGTGAGTTAAACGTCTGACTTCAGCTCAGGTCATGATCTCACGGTTTGTGGGTTCAAGCCTTGCATCAGGCTCTGTGCTGACAGCTCAGAGCCTGGAGCCTGCTTCGTATTCTGTGTCTCCCTCTCTCAAAAATAAACAAACATTAAAAAATAAATTAAAAAACAAAAAAGACATCACTGTAGGTGCCTTACATCTGAAGATCAATGTCTCAGGACTATCTCCTAAAGACATTCTAATTCAATCTGGCTCAACACGAAAAAGGAATTGGTGAAGCCAGCCTGGAGCCTCTAAGCCAAATATTTTCCTGGACCAAATCCCCCAAAAGGCAGAAGTCTGGAAACCTGAGCTCTAGTCCCAGTTTGACCACAGGTGCTCAGCAGACGGGCTGCGTCCCAGGGCTGAAGTTGGACTCAGCTTATAGGTCTTTTCCTCTTTTGTGGTGTTTATCCAACTTCAGCACATGCAGTTATGTAAGCTTACATGAATTCTGTCCAATGAAGCAGAGTTTATGTTTAAAACATTTTTTGTTAGGGGCACCTGGGGTCTGGGTGGCTCAGTCGGTTGAACGTCTGACTTCAGCTCAGGTCATGATCTCATGTTCTGTGGGTTCCAGCCCCACATCGGGCTCTGTGCTGACAGCTCGGAGGCTGGAGCCTGCTTCGGATTCTGTGTCTCCCTCTCTCCCTGCCCCCCCCCAACACTCACACTCTGTCTCTCTCTCCTTCAAAAATAAATAAACATTAAAAAAATGTTTTGATAAAAAAAAACATTTTTTGTTAATGTATCTGTAAAATTACATGCGCTAATGTTACAAAACATCAAGGACTTTTAGAGCATTTCTGCTTACACAAGGCTCTGGGTATCATTTGTTAAGATTTAGTACATGCTCACGATAGGTTTAACCACTGCTCGTGTTCCTTATTTCAAGGTAAATGCTTTACAGTGAACCATTTCCCACTAATGAATGTGAAATAATCTTCAAAGCTAACCTGTTGTTCCTTCCAGGGGATCCTGGTTAAAACAAGCAGCAATCTGCAAGCGTCCCTGTTCCTTATTGAAACCAAGCCAACCCCAACCTGAGCCTTGGACGCCAACAGATACAGTGGTCAACTTCTCTTTAAATTTGTCGAAGGAACCAAAATCACGTTTGATGGCTTCCAGCAATTCCCCTGTTTAAAAAACAAATCCAAAAATACCCACAAGTGAACAGACTGCAACAATTACAATCAAGAATTCTATTCCATATATCAAAATATTCTTGTCGTATGGCACCAGAAACAACTGGACGACCTCATAGGGAAGACGTAACATAACCCAGTGAGCCTAGTTAGCACTGTTACTCCTGCCCTCACCCTGGCATCATAAGATCTCACGATTTGAATTCACATGTTTCTTACTGAACCAAGTTAGAGCAAGTTCTTCCTTCGCTGTGCTATTTCCATCAGAAAAGGAGTAATTTTTTCATTAGCTTTTTTTTCCCCCCCTTTTACAGAAAACTTTTACTTTGATTTCCACCCTACCTACTCTGTCTCGATTTGGGAATAGTAAAATTTTATGGCTGTTATTTGGTTCTTCCCCACGGCAGCTGAGATCTTTCTTATCACAATTATATAATTTTAAGAAGAGTAATTTTGTCTTTTATCACCAAACTGAGGGTACACTGTAAGAGCTACAGCCCTTTTATTCTCTGGCAATGTAGAATATAATTCTAGATGGAGCACATCAACTAAATCAAGTAGGCTAAATATATCACTTCTCTTATCCCACTGAGTTAAAACTAATTATCGTCGTGCCGGGTGGCTCAGTCATTTAAGTGTCTGATTCTTGGTCTCAGCCCAGGTCTTGATCTCAGGATCGTGAGTTCAAGCCCTGCAATTGGAGCCTACTTAAAAAAATTAAAAATTCAAAAATAAAAGTAATTATCTATTACAAGCACAAATGACAGAATAAAGTGGTACAGACAACCCAAAGTGGCAAAGTACCACTGGCTGAATATGGGCATATCTGACATTCTGCTAACTCACCAAACGTCAACAGTATTACATCACCGTCTCCACACCTAACTCAGAAAAAAAAAAAAAAAAAAGAATGTCCAGCTTCCCATGCTGACTTCCCCATTCACCTTTACTTCCAATTCCAAATGAGACTGCTTATCACAAGTACATGAGATGCTCACCATACGCCAATTAAAAACGAACAAACCCACAGAAACTTAAGGTGTGCACCAGAAGCCCAGGGACAAGGAGAGCTCTACTTATGCCCCATACCTTCCCTGGGGTGAGGAGGCTAATTAAGGTCGTCTGGGCCTCCACGCAGGACACGGTAAGTCACGTAAACCAGCCAGAGTGAGCAAGGTCATTGGCTCTGTACTCCGCGCGCTACCTGCACGTGTCCTGGAAAACCCAATTTCCTGGGACAACTGACTCTATCAGCTGGGGAGAGTAGTAAAATAACAGCAAAAAGCACTATTCGAAGCATTTTACATCTGATAACTTACTTAATTTTCAAAACGGATCTATTATTATCCCTGTACCTTACAGATGAAGAAGTACAGAATGATCAAGTGTCTTACCCCACCCAGGGCACTCACTTCTTCTAAAAACTGTTTCCTGGTCTTGTTCTAATGTAAAATACAGTACATTTTGACAAAAGTTGACACCATATCTGACACTGTGTGTGTGTGTGTGTGTGTGTATAAAATCTGAAGACACAATAACTCCCTGAATATATTCTCCGTTCCTACATATGTCCCTTTGAAAGTCACACCTTCGTTGTACTCCTTGCTAGGAAAAATATGCCACTGTGACACCTCAGAGAGAATTAACGTAAGAAAAGCAACAGCCATCCCTATCATGCACAAATGTAGCTAAGGCTGCACCAATATCTACCAACCTTTGGGCTCTCCGCCACCCTTAGGGCTCAGGTTCGTCCAGAAGATGGAATGATTGATATGGCCTCCACCATTGAACTTCAGCCCAGGCTGAAGAGCTACCTGAGTTGTAACGTCACCTGAAATGTAAAGATGTAAACATATTCTTTAAAATTCTTTCTTTTCAAACGTTCTATGCACCATTTGCTCTCTTTGTAAAACATCAGGTAATTGTACTTGCTTATCTGTAACATCCCTATAAGGTCCTAAAATCCCACAATTTCAAGATTCTACCAAAAAAAAAAAAAAAAAAAAAGATTTACTTAAAAATTATTTGTTCCAGTGGATTTTCAATTTCAATTAGTAACGTGAACAACTAATGAGAGATGAGAGGTCCGGCATCAGGGGCAAAGCTAGTAGAAAATTCTTTCCTGAGCTTCAAAGAAGTGAAAGTTTTCTTGGATAGAAAAGATTTCAGAGGCGCCTGGATGGCTCAGTCAGTTGAGCATCTGACTCTTGATTTTAGCTCAGGGCATGATCCCAGGGTCATAGGATCGAGCCCCGTGTCGGACGCTCAGTGTGGCGCCTGCTTAAGATCCTTAAGTCTCTCTCTCTCTCTGCCACTCCCCCACTCACTTTCTCTAAAATGAAAAAAAAAAAAATTATAAAAAAAACATTTCAGCAATAACAAAGAGAACAATAGAAAATAGTGGAAGGTTGAAATGTGTGCTTTCACAGACTAAATAGTAAATTTTCAGGGGCGCCTGGCTGGCTGGGTCGGTAGAGCATGTAACTCTTGGGTCTCAGGGTTGTGAGTTTGAGCCCCTCGTTGGAGGTAGAGATTACTTAAAATAAACAAGTAAATAGACTTTTTTTTTTTAAATGGTACATTTTCAGCTCTCATTTTCTAGATAGACAACTATTCATTGGAAAATAGTTCAATGTTACATTAACAAAAAATTCAGCATATTCAAAACCGAACTCGAGAATTTCAATCCCAAAGTTACTCTCCAATGGCCTTCCTCATCACAGCAAGTGCCAGCTATTTTTCACAGGGCATTTCTGATAACTTGTCCTTTCTTACTCCTTCCCTCACATATAGCCCACCAACATACTCACCGGCAAGGCCAGCTCTCCCTTTAAAAAAGATCCATGGGGCCCCTGGGTGGCTCAGTTGGTTGAGCGACCAACTTCGGCTGAGGTCATGATCTCACGGTCTGTGAGTTCGAGCCCCGTGTCAGGCTCTGTGCTGCCAGCTCAGAGCCTGGAGCCTGCTTCTGATTCTGTGTCTCCCTCTCTCTCTGACCCTCCCCCACTCATGCTCTGTCTCTCTCTGCCTCAGAAATAAATAAACATTAAAAAAAAAAAAAAATTTAAAAAAAAAAAAAAAGATCCAGAATCTGACCCCCTCTTGCTAACCTGGGGTACAGACCAGCAGCGTCACCTGCCTGCATCTGAGCCACCACCCCGCCCTGGTCTCCGGCTTCCACATGTGCCCCCCACACTCTGTTCCCAATAGTGGCCGGAGGGTTCCTCTACACCCCAAAGTGAGTGCAGCATTCTTGAGCCAGACCCCTCCAAAGGCTGTTCCTCTCACTCGATGAACCCCAAGTCCCTACAACTGGCTTCAGAGGGGCAAATCATCTGATCCTCTGTGTCTCCTCGCTGGCCCAGCTCTGGCCACACTGGTCTCCCTGCACGTACAACAGGGGCTCGGCATGCGCCCAGCTTACGGCTTCCACTGATGGCGGCTGCCCATCCCGGAACACCCTTCCTGAAGATAGCCTCGTGGTTTGTTCCCACATCTCTCCTTCAGGCTTCCGCTGAAACGTCACCCTCATCAGGGAAGCCTTCTCAAACCACAAGAGAGAATGGGCACTTCCCCACCACCTCCCCAACCTGTTTTGCTCGAGAGGACTTAAGACCCCTGGCATACTACATATTTATTTACTCATTCATCTGTCTCCCCACCAGAATGAAAGCTCCAATAACAACAAGGAATTCTTTGCACTGCTGTATCCCAGGGGCTGCTAGATTGCCTCCTACATACCAGGCACTTGATGAATGTTTGTTGATTGACTAGATAATTGAATATATTAAATGTAGCTTTTATGGAAGAAAAATTAATTCTCTGCTATCTGTACTTAAAAAAAAAAAAGTCACATTTGAAGACTTTTTCTACCTTGCTGAACAAGTAGGCAAAATAAAATAGTCTTTTCCAGGCCTTCAAGAAACTAAGATTAACTATTAGGAAAAATGGGAATTCCCTTGTTCAAGAAGTCCTAAGTGCTTATGGGACACCTGGGTGGCTCAGTCGGTTAAGCGGCCGACTTCACCTCAGGTCATGATCCGGCAGTCCGTGAGTTCGAGCCCTGCGTCGGGCTCTATACTGACAGCTCAGAGCCTGGAGCCTGTTTCAGATTCTGTGTCTCCCTCTCTCTGACCCTCCCCCGTTCATGCTCTGTCTCTGTCTCAAAAATAAATAAATGTTAAAAAAAAAATTAAAAAAAAAAAAAAAGAAGTCCTGAGTGCTTATTATTCACCAGACATTAAGAGGCAAAGTGGAAGATACACAGAACCACTGAGGACTCTGTGCTTAGGGAGTTTACATGATAGAAAAGGTTCTCTAATCTGCTCTTTGGGCACATCTCAGAAAGGAGGAGAGGGCCGAGTGATACCAGAATACACAGATAATCTTGGAGAGCTGTTTTAAGATGCCAACTTCTCGTTGTTGTTGTTGTTGTTATGTTTGCAAAATAATTTTCTTACAGAACAGTGTCTTAGTAATTATTCTAGGAAAGTCATCCTAAATATAAATGCTTGTATGTTTATATATTTCTATATACATATACATACACGTGTGTATACACACACATATACATGCGCACACACACGTGTTTTATATATATTTATATACATGCATACATATATATACACATATGTATGCATATATACATATATAAACACGTGTGTGTGGGTGTGTGTGTGTGCGCGCGTATAGTTTTAGTTTTAGAGAAAAGAGCCCAAATGGGGGAGAGGCTCAGGGGGAGAGGGTCAGAGGGAGAGAGAATCCCAACTAGGCTCCATGCTCAGTCTGGAGCCTGACACAGGGCTTGATTCCACAACCCTGGGATCATGACTCAAGCCAAATCAAGAGTCAGATGATCAACCGACTGAGCCACCCTGGAGCCCCTATATTGTTTTCTAATAAATCAACAGTAACTAAATTTTTCTAATGGGAAAGAAACATGCTTATTAAAAACTAACTTAATAATTGCAATCTCTTAAAGTTTAATCATTTTTAAGTTTGAACAGAAATTTGGGGAGCACCTGGCTGGCTTAGTCGGTAGAATATGCGACTCTTGATCTCAGGGTTGTGAGTTTGAGCCCCACATTGGGCATAGAGCTTGCATTAAAAAATAATAATGATGATAGGGGCGCCTGGGTGGCTTGGTCGGTTAAGCGTCCGACTTCGGCTCAGGTCATGATCTCCACGGTCCGTGAGTTCGAGCTCCGCGTCGGGCTCTGTGCTGACAGCTCGGAGCCTGGAGCCTGTTTCAGATTCTGTGTCTCCCTCTCTCTGTGACCCTTCCCCATTCATGCTCTGTCTCTCTCTGTCTCAAAAATAAATAAAAATAAAAAAAAAATAATAATAATAATAATGATGATAACAGAAATTTGGGAGGCTTTAATATCTGCTTTTAAGAATACTTTTCTTAAGTTCAACATTTTCTTTGGTTTCCATTTTTTTCCTGTAAAATACAATAAAAGTTAAATACTTCTGTTTGAAAAGTATTTACTTACTTCCTTATAATGAGATCGATGATGTTATTTCACTTACATTACTGCCCCAAATTTTCAAACATCAAAATTTAACCCTTCAATAGTCTTTAAAATATTTTTTTTAAATAAATAAAAGAAAAAGCTCTGCGGGTACTTAGTAACTTATAGGCAACATAGCACAACATAATGTAAAGCTTTTTTTTTCAGTAGCTTCTGTTACACAAGTAAAGATGTGATTGCACAAGGAAAGGATTGAAATTCAAGTTGTTTTTAAAATATTGAAAAGAAAGGTTCAAGTTGTCAGATGTTGTCACGCAGGAAACAATTTCACAATCGGGATATTCCCCACCTTGTCATCATTACCACATCTTTCCCGAATTTGTTATTTTCTAAAACCCCGAACCTTTTCCCGAACAAGTACCAAACTTTTTCCCCATGCTCCAGGTTCCTGTCACAAACCTTCCAGAATGTGGCAATTTCCTCTTGTTTCTGTTTAGCCAATTACTTCATCCACAACCGGGCTGAAATACTACACTTTCCCGCTAGATGCCCCCATTCAACAAGCTGCCACTGTCTGAAATTCACCCAACAAATTTCAGAGGGCTGAACGTCATCAAAAATATGCTTAAGAAAAAAATTACGTTTTGAACTGTGTAGCGTATTAAGCAATACATACAATTATTTTCCTCCTGCAAGCCACTGATCGATAGACTGAAAAGTGCAATACTATTTTGTACAGAGACATTAAAACACGGCATTTTCGTACACATCCCCAGACCCAGATCCACAAAGTCCACACACGACTGGTTTTGTCGACTGAGCTCTTTAAAAACTAAAGTGTGACGTCCATATGATAGTGTTACGCTGAATTCTAAAGTATTAGTAAATAACCACAAGCCTGTTTCAGTTTCCCACAAAATGGGCACCTTCCTTGTGAAGTCTGACCCCTGGTTGAGTTCAAGAGCGCGTGGAGCGGCCCCACGGAACCGAGGGGCACCGCGTCGCCGTCACGTTTCCCCGCGCGGTTTCTCACCGGCGGGCGGCCTGGCACCTACCCTTCTCCAGCGCCTCTCGATACCGCTCCTCGAGGACGTTCAGGTTGTTCACGTAGGTCGCGTGGTGCTTGCTGTGGTGCAGCTGCATTATCTGGGCATTGATGTGAGGCTCCAGGGCGCCATAATCATACGGCAAGTCGGGGAGGCTGTGCTTCTGCCTGGAACCCAGAGCCCCCAGCGCCGGCACCAGCGTCCTGCTCGAGCTGGAAAGAGAGCAGACACACACACCGATTCGCTCACGTGTCTACGCAGACAGGGCTGTGGACGTCCCGGCGCATCTGGGCCTTTCTATCGCTTGCTCGCTCGCCCTCCACATTCTCTGAAGCATTAAACGGCGCCGCGGCAGCACCCGGATGCGCTCAGAGGCCACCTGCCCTCCGGCAGGGAAGCCCGCGGCGTCCCCGCCACGCCGCGTCCCCGTAGGTACCCGGGAGCCGCCGAGCCAGCGCGGGTACGGAGGGAGCCGGGCCGCTGGAGGAGGCCGCCCGCACCCCTCGCCCTCGGGGCCGTGACCCGTCCCCACTGCTACGCGCCGCTCGGGGGCCTCACCTGAGCGCTGCCCGGGACAACATAGTGAGCGATGCCGCTAGTCGCTTTCCTGAATTCGAGTCACCGCGCCGACCCACCGGCGTACACTGACCCGCGTCCCCGGCGGCGCCGCAAGGACACCGCCGTCCTCCACGGGCTCCGCCCCCTGCGCCCGCCGCTCCCACACCGGGGGGGGGGGACGCGCAGCGCGCCGTCTCCGCTGCCTGCGCCAGCCCGCCCCCTTTGGGGGCCCAGGGGACCCGAGAAAGAGGCACATGAGGGACCTTATTCAGGGAGTCAGAAGAACCGCAGCGACCACCTGCCCGCTTCTGTGCGTGTGGCCAAAAGAAAGGCCATGCTTCCCCCCACTCCACGGTGTAAGATGGTACGACCTGAAGCCCCGCCCCTCGGAGGTCCGCGGGGAGGGCCTTGGCTGGTGGGGCCGGTGCTTCCCCGCCTCTTCGCTGCTGCCGGCACGCCGGGGTCGGCCTGCGGTCCGGCGACCTCCTCGGAGCAAAAGCTGCGGTTTCCCTGAGCTGGCTTGGCGCGCCCTAGGGGGCCAGGATCCCTCAGTGAGGAGGGTCCTGGGCGCTGGTAAGCTGTAGCAACAATGCTCCTCTAACCACTGCCAGGAGTGACCTTGCTTTTCTAATGAACTTGACCTTCGGGCCGGAGCCAAGCCCAGGGCCGTCTGATAATAGTGTTACTAAACGCGATGTGCCAGGGACTACGCAGCAGGGTTTATATACACTGATCTTTATTTCACTCCCGGGTAGGTATCGTTGACCCCAGGCGACAGTAATGAGCTCACTAAATTTTAGCAGGTTGCCCTGATCACACAGTTAATAAGTAAAATAGCGGATTAGAACCGAAAGTCCATACTTTCTTGATTACTAAGCCTTAGCAGTCAGGTCCTGAGTGTGTGTGTTGGGGATGACTTCCATGAACCAACTGCTCCGGAGAGTATTTTAAAGAGTACAAGAGGAAGGATTCTTTCGTGCTGTTTCTTACAGTGTAATGAGCTGTACTAATGCTTTCTCAACAATTAAAAAAACAATCCTGAATTGTGTGAATCCTCCCTGTATAGAAGTTAGGAAAGCTATACACTATTATTGATCTATGTTGGGTCCTTATTGAATAGAATAATATAACAGGAACCATAGAGTAGGTGCTGCATAGATTTTCAGCTACTCTCTTCCACCCCTACCCCCACCCCTCCACAAGGATGACTAGCATTTGGGTTGGGGAATAGTAAACAAGAACCACTGAGCTGACTTCCCAGCAAGAGGCCTGGGGCATGCTGACAGGAAACCAAGAGTATACGACCTGGCAAAGGAGGAAAATCACGTTGGGGGCAAGTTGTGCATGTCCTTAAAATCCAAACTTATGGTTGGATAGAGGAAAGCAAGAAGCATTTTAGTTGAAGTGAGACACATTGAAAGCAGTTTTTCAGTCAGGTAGTCTGACATCGTTACCACGAGGGGCAAGCTAGTTAGAACAGTATTGCTTGCGGGGCACCTGGGTGGCTCAGACGGTTAAGCATCTGACTCTGGATTTCGGCTCAGGTCGTGGTCTCCTGGGTTTGTGGGATCGAACCCCATGGGGGACTCTTTGCTGACCGTGTGGAGCCTGATTGGGATTCCCTTTCTCCCCACCCCTCCCCTGCTTGTGAGCTTTCTCTCTGTTAAATTGACCACCTCGGGGAAATGCCCTTTTGAACAAGCAACAATTGGAGGGTAAGGTAGTGACAATAACAGTCCCATAGAAGCATCTCTAACATCATATCTGTAACAGCTCCGTCCTTCCAGAAAACAACTTGGACTGTGAGCGTATCTACATCGACACCAAGGATTTGGGGGATACTGGAGGTTAAGAGAAGTCTTTTACCTTCTTTGACTGCCACACCCAATAAACAGGCCTCTTTTTTTCTTTTTTAGTTGGTCACTATATGAAGTATTCATTCAGTATTGGCCCAAGGAGTTAGATTACAATTGACTGGATTCTGTCCCCAATTCCTCCAGCCAGCTCAGGATGTCATCTGCCACATAGGCATCATAATTGTGCATTCCCCTTGAATAAACTTCCCAAGGCTACTTCACAGCCATCCTAAGACCTACGGCGGTTTAGACTGACATATCGGCTGGAGGAGACAAAGTATGGGTTGAGATAACATCATTTTGAGCCAGTTATTAATTGCATTCATATTCTAGTGACTGAGTGTCTCAAACACAGGAAAGCATATTCATTCCCTCATGTAAAAGCGATCCGGAGTAGGTAAACCAGGGTTGGGATGACAGTGCCATGAAATTATCAAGGACCCAAGCTCTTCTGTCTTCAGAGTCGCTTCATGATCCATAACAGCCTCTACAGCACCAACCATCTCACCTCCTTCCCATGAAGAGGGAAGGACAAAAGGCTGGGCCCCTACTCTCTCCCTTTTAAGGATCCTTGTGGTAGATTCACCCAACCAATTCCACTCAATTTAGGTGCAAGGCTACGCTTAGCTACCGAGGAGGCTGGGAAATGTAGTCATTAAGCTGTGCACATTTCCAGTCTGAAAAATGTGAAATTCGAGAACGAACAGGAAAATGAGGAGTGGATTGGCAAATCGTCACTCTGGCAGATATCTTTATATAAGGCGTTATTTCCACGTGCTTGGATACAAACCCTGGCTGTTCATGGAATGACCTGAGCCACATTCTTTTTTTTTTTTTTTTTTTTTTCCCTCTTTTACTCTATACCCCTCATATTGCAAATCCTACCCAGGCAGGAAACTAAGTGAGAATTGCTGTACAACCTTTCCCTTCGCGTAGCTGGGATTGCTAATAGGACCAAAGGTAGTACTTAAATTGCTAAAATAAAATCAGTGATCCAGGCTAAAAGGGAAAGTGATGGTAGAGATGTAGCATCATTAACAGAGGTTTTGAAGTGAGTTTCCCCTCATCCCCATATCTTCAGGCTAATTATAATTAGATTGCACGCTCAAAGAACACATTAACTACTGGAAAAGGAGAAGAGGAACTTGTTTCAGAATGAAAGTGTTTTTATTGAACAAGGCATGTATGTAGTGGGTTGATCCTATCCATAAAGGGAGAAGGGAACCAACCTTAGCGAGCAGACCCTCATCATGTGCTAGGTACTAGGTCAAAGGCTCTACGTCACCTCTTAATTTACACATCTCTGTGCAGTGGCTTATTATGCCTTTTTTCGTGAAGACAGTAAGTGATGTGCCCGAGTCACGCACACAGCGAGCTGAGCTTTGAATGTACTATGTTGCTCTCTCTTGTTAACCCTGACATGCTCTGCGCACCTTAACAGCTGCCCCACCCCCTCCCACATTCCTTGCGCCAATAAAATTGAGCTCAATCCTATCTTGCTTGTGTGTGGCCCAAGTTTTGAAACTTCCCCCTCCCGTGCTTCTTCAGGACATATTCCTGTCTTCTCAACTCCTGACTTATCTTATGATAAGGCCCCAGGCCTTATCATCTTTTGCCTATAACTCAGGTCATAATTCTTGGACCTGAAGCCTGACACATAATATTAACCATCACACCAGGCAAAACACAACATAGCCAACGCATTCTATGTAAGGAGTGAGTTGGTCTGTCAATCATTATACCACAAAGATCCAATTAATATCCCCAGATTATCATGGAGTAAAATTGAATTCATGGGCACAGTTCTAAGAATAATTCTCAAGAGCTACCCAAGATGAATTGACTCACATCACTGAGGGCAATGACCAAGAAGCATAAGGATCTGAGACTGGCTACACATCCTGGCCAGCGTATGCCAGGGACTACACCCCGCGGCGGGGAACCAGAGTAGGTGTGCAGGAGGCTTGGCCTCATACACCACAGAGGTTCATGCCAGAACCTCTGGAAGATTCATGTCTACTGGGAATAGTATGAACTTTGGGTCCCATCTCAGGCATGTCCCATAAGACTAGCCATCCTGGCCTCCATCCCCCACTCCCCCCACTCTGGTATTGGCTTACATCTTCACTGGCCCTTTTGTGGGGAAATAGCATAAAATTGTGGAAAACAAGCCCACAAGTGTCTCCATCCTAAGAATATTAATTTAGTTTAAGCAACTACTCAGCTATACATTGATACAAGATATTCTGGTTGGTTATAAAAGAAGGCTGATCAATTACTCCTGTCCAGGGTTTGAAGAGTATCCTCTCAGTGATATACAAACCAAAAGCTCTCTTAATCTCAACACTAACCCTGAACACTCAACTCTCCCTTGAGCAGACATCTTAGTTTTGTGCTAGACCTGTTTAGTACTGAATCCAGTTGTTAGGGATTACCCCCAGTGCCTTGTAATGTGACTGTATTTGGAGATAAGGACTTTATTTTTTTTTTTTAATGCTTATTTATCTTTGAGAGAGAGAGACAGAGAGCATGAGCATGGAAGGGGCAGAGAGAGAGAGAGAGAGAGACACAGAATCCGAAGCACACTTCAGGCTCTGAGCTGTCAGCACAGAGCCAGTCGTAGGGCTCAAACTCACAAACGGTGAGATCATGACCTGAGCCAAAATCAGAAGTTCAACTGACAGAGTCACCCAGGTACCCTGGAGACAGAGCCTTCAAAAAGGTGTTCAAATTAAAATGAGTATTAGGGGGGCGCCTGGGTGGCGCAGTCGGTTAAGCGTCCGACTTCAGCCAGGTCACGATCTCGCGGTCCGTGAGTTCAAGCCCCGCGTCGGGCTCTGGGCTGATGGCTCAGGGCCTGGAGCCTGTTTCCGATTCTGTGTCTCCCTCTCTCTCTGCCCCTCCCCCATTCATGCTCTGTCTCTCTCTGTCCCAAAAAATAAATAAACGTTGAAAAAAAAAATAATTAAAAAAAAAATAAATAAAATGAGTATTAGGGGCACCTGGGTGGTTCGGATGGTTGGGCATCAGACTTCAGCTCAGGTCATGATCTCATGGTTCATGAGTTCTAGCACCACATCAGGTAAGCTTGAGCCCCACGTCAGGTGAGCACAAGCCCTCTTTTCTCTCTCCCTTTCTCTGCCCCTTGTGGGATTCTCTCTCTCTCTGCCCTCACTCACTTGTGCCCTCTCTCTCAAAATAAAATAAAATAAAATGAGAGTATTAGGGGTACCTGGGTGGCTCAGTTGGTTAAGCATCCGACTTCAGCGCAGGTCATGATCTCAAGATTCTTGAGTTAAACCCCGCATCAGGCTCTCTGCTGTCAGCTCAGAGCCTGCTTCAGATCCTCTCTCTCTGCCCATCCCCTGCTTGCACTCACATTTATAAATAAATAAATAAATAAATAAATAAATAAATAAATAAATGTAAAAAGTGAGAGCATTAGGGTGGGCCCTAAATCAGTGTGACAGGTGTCCTTATAAGGAGATAAAGACCATCACACAAAGGCTGAGAGGAAACCATCTGTAAGCCGAGGAAACAGACCTAAGGAGAAATCGATCTGCTGACGGCTTAATCTCAGACTCCCAGCCTCCAGTACCGTGAGAAAATAGATTTCTGTTGTTGAAGTCAGCCAGTCTAGGGTATTTTGCTTTACCAACCCAAGCAAACCAATAGGGCAGTCCACCGCCTTCCATAATCCAATCTGGTTATCAAACTGTCAGCCACTGTTGAGTTTATAATCACAATCAGAGGGTCTCCTTCCCACCTGGGACTCCTCCTACCACACTCCCCTCCCCTTCCCCCCACTTCTTCAGAAGGCTCGCTGGCATTCACCTGCAGGGATGGAAAGGGGAGTCTATGTCCAGGAGGGATGGCTCCTGCATTGGGTGTCATGTGGCCCCACCAGTTCTAGCCACAGTCTGGGTTGAGACTGGTCTGATTCAACTTCATTTTAATAGCCCCACATATGTACAAGCGCTTTTGTGCAAGTGACGTATCTGGCTCAGCTTCACCCCCAGCTGGCTCTCTGTCATGTAGACCCCCTGCCCCTGCCCGGGTGTGGCCATGCCTCTGTTTGGCCCCCCTGCCCCTTTTCTGGATGAATGTTCTTTGACCAACATGCAGCCATGAGGGCATCCTGGTTCATGCTTCCTCGCCATGCTCCCTTTAAGGCTAGTTGGTTGGTGGGGTGCCTGGGTGGCTCAGTCGGCTGAGCCTCCAACTTCGGCTCAGGTCACGATTTCACAGTCTGTAAGTTCGAGCCCCACATCGGGCTCTGTGCTGCCAGCTCGGAGCCTGGAGCCTACTTTGGATTCTGTGTCTCCCTCTCTCTCTGACCCTCCCCCATTCATGCTCTGTCTCTCTCTGTCTCAAAAAACATTAAAAAAAGTTGTTGTTTTTTTTTTAAAAGGCTAGTTGGTTGGTGACTCCACCTTCCGAAATATCCTGACAAAAAGTGGGTTCCAGTGCCGAAGTTCACTCCCAATGTTCCACGACCCCCCTTCTCTGAGGGAAGAGCAAAATGGGAAAGGGGCAAGCCCAACACTGTTAAATTCCAGAACAGCTCTTCCTTTCAATCCCCCTCCTGTATTTCCCCGTTGAAAAAGCTGCCAAACCCGCACAGCCTGCTCACAACACGAGCCTCTCCACCTCTACCTTCAATCCAGGCATTAGAGAATTCATAAACTTTAGTGGCAGCTGATTCCATCAGTTGGAGTTGGAGTGTGAATGAGAAAGGATTTCAGGGACGCCTGGGTGGCTCATTCAGTTAAGCATCCGACTTCGGCTCAGGTCATGATCTCACAGTTTGTGGGTTCGAGCCCCTCATCGGGCTCTGCACTGACAGCTTAGAGCCTGGAACCTGCTTCGGATTCTGTGACTCCCTTTCTCTCTGCCCCTCCCCCCCCCCCACATAAATGAACATTAATAAAATTTTTAATTTTTAATTTTAAAAAAAAGAAAGGATTTCAACTGGTGCTTTAACCTTCATGTTCTGTTGTTATTCTTTAAACAATGATGTACCTATGTGCTCAGCTCATTAAGAGTTGGTTAAAACCAGCCACCATCCTTATCCTCAGGAGCTTCGTCACAGACCTGGAGAGCCTGTGGCTCAGGAAAGATTGTGGCTTCTGAGTGCTGATGAGAAGGCCCGAGGCTGCCACAACACTGGAGTCTGGGGTCAAAGGCCAGAACTCACAGAGCAGGGGCTCTTACCCCAGCACCGCTGACATTTTGGACCAGATGACTCTTTCAGGGTTTGCCTTGTATATTGTAGGATATTTATCCAACCCCTGCCACTACTCACTGGATGCCAGTAGCACGCACCCCACTCCAGCTGTGACAACCAAAAAATGTCTCAAACATTGCCAAACGTCCCCTGGGGGCCAAATCATCTCTAGTTGAGAACCACTGCCCTAAAGGTAAAGCTATCACAAAAGTGTCAAACCAGGTGAGTTAGTCAGCAAAGGACGGCAGACCGAGGAAGGCATAGTCGAGGGCCGATGCTTTTGCACCATATCATGCTGTTTCCAGCAGAATACAGAAGTTTTTATACACAGTCCACATCAACTGCTTTCCAGATTAACAGACATCTTTGCATTCCTCTGCAGAGCATAGTGACAGATGCCCATAGACTATGCACGATCAGGGTCAGACCACTCACTGCTGCCCCAGGTTGGATGCTTGGGTTGGATGCTTACCGAGAGTCAGGTGTATTTCTTCCCCCAAACAGGTTTATGCCTAGTTTTACTTATTTACTAGTTACTGAAATTATGTTATTAAAAATTTTTTTCTTTTATGTAGGCTCTATGCCCAATGTGGGGCTCAAACTCATAACCCGGGGATCAAGAGTCACACACTCTACTGACTGAGCCAGCCAGGCACCCCAAAATTATGTGATTTGATTAAGTAGTTGTGTAAACTGATAAAATGTGAGAAAGGAAGTTATTTTAATGAAAACTAAAGGGACTACTTTGTTAAGTTTCAATAAAGGTGATGCACTAAAAATAATCGCTGTTCAATTAGATGTGAGCAAGACAAATATAGAAAATTGGGAAAGTCACTGAACATTGAAAGGATCAGATTGCTTTGCAGACATGTTCAAGTTCCTACTCCACTCCAGAGAATTGTACACAGATATCGTAGACAGTGCATTATTAGCGTGGCTTTTCATCTGAAAAGTTTTGAATGGATATACATTGGCACATGTTAAGTTAAAATGCATTGTTTAAGGTAAGTATGCGACATTTCATTCTGGCCCCAACTGTTGTCTCTTAGTGCTAAATGAAAAGCAAACATCTCTGTGTAAGCACTTTGGAAGCCGTGTTTAAATGACTGGTCTTTGGACACAATGTCTATTTTTATTAAAATTTGACTTTCCGGGAGCCTGGGTGGCTCAGTTGGTTGAGTGTCAGATTCCTGGTTTTGCTTTGGGTCACAATCCCAGGGTCAATCCCAGGACTGAGCCCTGCATTGGGCTCCACACTGGGCAGGGGGCCTGCTTGAGATTCTCTCTCTCTCTCTCTCTCTCTCTCTCTCTCTCTCTCTCTCCCCCTCTCTCTCTCTCCCCCTCTCTCTCTCTCCCCCCCTCTCTCTCTCCCCCCCCACCTGTCTCCCCCACCGCTGTACCCGTTGTCTCCATCTCTCTCTCTAAAAATTTGAATTAAATACATAAATAAAATTTGACTTTCCGCTGGCCTAGTTTTCATTGGGGTTCAGCATAAAACAGAGATTTGGTTTTCTTTTCTTAAGCTTCCCTGGAACACGATGCTGTCTTTCTGCTTCTTGACTGAGGTCTGAGTGAGAAACTATCAATGACAGACGATCTCCCAAAACCACAAGAGACAGTGTCCAACAACTGCCAGGCAAGGCAGTAATAGTCAAGGAAGACCCCCACGGGCCCTCCCCCCCTTCACACACACACCACCAGCATGAACAGTAACCCCCACACCTCCTCTCTCCTGCAGCTCAGTCCCTGGGAAGTCAGAAACCAGGGTTAACAAGCTAAGAGAAGAGGAGCCAGAGAATAAGGCCTGAGACTGGAAGAGCCAATCAGCTTCCCCCTCCTCCTCCCACTGCGGACTGCTGGCTTGCTTTAGGCCTGCACTAAGGGAGCTCTTAGCTTTTGGTCCCTGTCAGAGGTTTATACATAGGACTGGGCATTTAAGACTGAGCCTGTGTTCCAACTTAAAGTGATTATATGACTTTTATTACTTACAATTAAAAAAAAGGATGGTGTCTGGGTGGCTCAGTCAGTTAAGCATCCAACTCCTGATTTCAGCTCAAGTCATGATCTCATGGTTCCTGAGTTCGAGCCCCACATCAGGCTCTGCGGGGACAGTGAGGAGCCTGCTTGGGATTCTCTGCCCCGTCCCCCCCCCAAATAAATAAATTAACTTAAAAAAAAAAATAAAAAGGTCATGGGACCAGCATTTTGGTCCAGGGGCAAAGAAAAAACTGAGCTCAGCAGGCCAATGTAATGACACAGTGGATGGCAAAGGGGACTCACTGCCTAATCACATGCCACAAGTCATTGCTACCCAATGTGACAGCGACACATCAAGTCTGTGTCTACAAGAAATTCTCCCAGGGGCACCTGGGTGGCTCAGTCGGTTAAGCGGCCGACTTGGGCTCAGGTCATGATCTCGCGGTCCGTGAGTTCGAGCCCCGCGTCGGGCTCTGTGCTGACAGCCTGGAGCCTGTTTCAGATTCTGTGTCTCCCTCTCTCTGACCCTCCCCTGTTCATGCTCTGTCTCTCCCTGTCTCAAAAATAAATAAAACGTTAAAAAAAAATTAAAAAAAAAAAAAAGAAATTCTCCCAGATTTCTGGTGTTTGGGTAGCACTTCTTCATATTTCTAACAGCAGTGTGGATTTTTTGTCCCCATGACTGTTCCATGGGTCATTTCAGTGGGGATTCTAGAGGCAGTCTGTGCCCACACCACCACCTTGTCCAGGGGTGCCCACGTCTAATCAGCCCACATGTGACTTTAAATTTAGAAAGTAGTATGGAGGGGCACCTGGGTGGCTCAGTCAGTTAAGCGCCTGACTTCGGCTCAGGTCATGATCTCACACTCTGTGAGTTTGAGCTCTGCGTCAGGCTCTGTGCTGACAGGTCAAAGCCTGGAAACTGCTTTGGGTTCTGTGTCTCCCTCTCTCTGCTCCTTTCCTGCTCATGCTCTGTCTCACTCTCTCTCAAAAATAAATAAACATTAAAAAAAAAAAGGAGAATGGAAAGTTACCGCTTAGGTTCTTTGACACATTTTAGGGCATCCGGAGCTGTTTTCAAGTGTTTCTTGAAATTCCTTTAGAAGAGTAATAGTTGAGAGTAACACTAGCTGCTCTGACAGGTGAACTCCCGCTTCTCCAGGGTTTCTGTCACAGCCCAGTGTGCGTGTTCACCACCTTCCCTCCACCAGCTGACCGCCGGCCTGGGCCCGGCCTGGACATGCCAGACAGCCCCCTGCCCACACATCGTTATGTGGAACTCAGCCATGTGGCCACATCTGACCGCAAGACAAGTGAGGCCATGTAGGTCGCTTCTGTGACCAGGAAGAAGAGGAAATAGGCCTGGTGAATGGGGTCACACACACGCGCGCACACACATACACACACACTGAAGAGTCCTATACCTGGTCATTGTAATAAGTGTTAAGATGTAAATTAATATTCACCGGAGACCAAGAAATGTGATGACATAATTCTATCAGTCACTTTCTAAACAATTTAGGCATGCAATAAATGCACACTTTTGCTGAATGCCTAATAGGTTTCGACCAATTGTTGATCAAAGACAAATATAGCATCCTCTCAGAATGGACTTTTGAAACTCAAGAACTGATCTGAAGTTTTATCTGAAACAAATAAAATGATTCTCTAAAACATTTAGTAGTAGTTTATTTTTTTCATTTTTTAAATTAGGAATGAAACAACTTTTTATCATTTTTTCATTTCATTTTTTTGAAAGAGAGAAAGAGTGCAAGCACAAGGAAGGGAGGGGCAGAAGGAGAGAGAGACAGAGAGAGAGAGAGAGAGAGAGAGAGAGAGAGAGAGAATCCCAAGCAGGCACCATGCTCAGCGAGGCGCCAGATGTGGAGCTCGACCCAGTGACCATGAGACCATGACCTGAGCCAAAATCAAGAGTCGGGTGCTCAACCAGCTGAGCTACCCAGGCATCCCAATTGTAATTTTTTTTCTATGCATTACTCAGCGCACATCGCAGTAAGTGTATTTTTAGTCCCTTTTATTTAACTTAATTTTAAATACCTGATATCATAACAATTTCTTAGCATGTCATTACTGCTGAGGTCACTGCTGCACCTCATAAGAACTCTCATGATCAGTTGAAGCATACATGTGGATTTATTATGGCAAGGGTCGAATGCCTTGTTGACAGCTCAGAGCCTGGAGCCTGCTTCAGATTCTGTGTCTCCCTCTCTCTCTCTCTGCGCCTCCCCCACTTGCACTCTGTCTGTCTCTCTCTAAAATAAATAAACATGATAAAAAAAATTTTTAAGCTAAATACATTTGAAGATAGGTTGAAGTCAATGAGAATGTTAACTATTATATAGATAACTTTAGGAAGACCCTTATATTATTTTGAGTCATAAATGTTTATAAGAATTTAATTGATATTAAACAGAAGAGAGATGTATTTAGCTGTTTAAAAAGGTTTTGCATAATGAATATACATTGATAAAACTGAGAGAATTTCAGTGAACACAGAACCTAAGATGTTCGTGCCGTGCTACATCTAATGACTATTGAAACTAATCTGAGGGGGCCTAGGTGGCTCATTCAGTTAAGCGTCTGACTTCGGCTCAGGTCATGATCTCATGGTCCATATGTTCAAGCCCCACATCAGACTCTGTGCTGAGAGTGTGGAGCCTGCTTGGGGTTCTCTGTCTCTCCCTCTCTCTCTCTCTGCCCTTCCTCCACTCATGCTCTTCCTCTTTTTCTCTCTCAAAAATAAATAAACACTAAAAAAAGAGAAAATAATCTGAACAGCGCACCTTGATCATACGACCGACATTGTCACCCCAGTTGAATATGACATAACTTAAGCTATTACACAATCACTTGGGTAGCACAAGGCCAGGGATGGCCCAAATGACAACAAAGTGAGCACTTGGCTCCAGCTTTCCAAAGGCCAAGGCTGAACTCTCATACATTGTGGATTTTGGAAAAATACCTAGGTCAAAGCTACACCACGGTTTATCCTTTAAAAACTTATTAAATATTTATTATCTTTGTAATGTCTTCTAGTAAGATTCCTATACAAAAAAAACAAGTACGATTTTCTGCTGTGATTTATCCTGAGTATCTTACTCCTTCCCTGTTTTCAATGTCTGAGGCCCGCGAACAATTCCTGGCCCCTGCCAGTCCCTTCTAGGGGCTGAATCCCCTTCTCTGCATCTGGGCGTCTGCCTGGGCTCCTACTTGGATTATAATTAGCACCTCTGCCCCAAGGCTCCTCTTCTGTTCTGCATCATCATCCACCTCTGGGACTCCTTCAAGGTGGAGCCCTGCTCAGAGAATGGACCTCTGAAAACATCTGTTTACCTAAACACATCTAAGTTTCCCATGCCTTCTGGACATGACCTTGGATAGCCGGGTTTTCCTTATTCAGAAAGAGTATGTGGCTACTGCAGCCCCTTTTAGATTGCCTCCTGCCCAAATCTGCCCTCATTATCATTCGGCTGTTCCTCTGTCTGGGCAGAAGCATTACTGGAACTTACTGGATCATTTGGCTAGATTAAGCATGTATTTCCTAGGCAACAAGAACAAAATCCCTCTCCAGGGTGCCTAAGCTTTCCCCTGCTGAGAGTGGGACTCCTTCTGTTCAGCTCAAGGGTCTACAGGCATAAAATAAGGGTGTCCCAAAGAGGGGACATTACTTTTATCATAATATCAGGCTGAGGAGATTAAACATACTTTAAGTTACATTCTCTGCTATAGTTGTATCTTTATTCTGCTAAAGGTTTCTATTTTTGTATACGTTCCTAAAGGAAGCCTGTTGTGTATGTTTTAAGAGAGTAGACTCTGAGATCAGCTTCAACTTTGTACAAGCTGAGGCTTGACCTCTTCTTATCAGTGTTACTTAACCTCTCTGTGTCTCTGATGTCCCACCTGCCAAATGAGACTAATACAAGACCTTACTTCCCTAGATGTCAGTTTGTGAGAACTAATGAAACAACATATGTAAAGCATTCAGCGAAGTGTTAACCATCATGTTCCTTCTCTCTTTCTCTCCATAACTTTCTCCACATTCTTTTTCCTCTCCAGAAACCCAGGGCCTCAGTTATCCCTGAGTCCCCCACTGTGTGATACATCTCACACAGAATTTTCCCTCCTCAAGAGGGATGAGCGCAGCTTTGATCTGGAACATTCTAGCACATTCCATTTGGACTACATCAACCCCTTTTCCTGACTGTACACCTGTACACCACCCTCTCTTTCCCCAGGCTGGGCCTGGGAGTCATCTTCTGAGAGTCCACGTTGATTTGGCTTTGACCAAGCGTTTGGGAGCACAGCATTTAGATTGTTCGCTTTGATTGCATCACTAGGTGGTGCTCTTTCCCAGCGTACTATAAAGCACTTCCTGTTTTGCAATTTGTTGAAAAGGTGTAACAACTGATTCAGAGTGCCCAGGTTGTGAGAAACTCCTGCCCCCAGTGTCTCCCCAGTTAACCACATCCTGCCTCAGCGACAAGGACGACGTTTTGATGTGTAGCCTTCGCTGGCATGGGTGGAGGACTTGGCTGGAGACAGTGGTTACTGTCTTAAGATTTTCTGTCTTGTTGAGCTGCTCTTTCTTTCTTGGTCCTTTGGTGATAGGGAGCAGGCTTTTCTTGGCCGGAGGGGGGGCAGGGAGCATGTTTTGTCTGTGCCTCTTTCTGTTTCCAGATTGCCTGCTTCTGATGTTTATGATGGCAAAAAGCAAGCCCAGGGAATGTACCTTCCTGTTGTCCTCGGGTCCTGAAGTCAGTGTGCCTTCTCGTGCTTGTTTCTCTCATAGGTAACATCCAGAATTTCTTTTGATGTGCTTAGTGAAGGGAACACAGAATGGTATGTCTGCTCCTTTCCCCCCAAAGTGGAAATCTCCCAGAGTTGCTGTGTGGAAGATGGTTTTGATGGGTGGCAGGGGACCAACTAGGAAGCTGTTTTCCATGAGAAAGTATAAAGAGCTGGATGTGGGCAGTAGCAGTGGGTACAGATGAGTGGGATAGAGAAAAGTACTTAAGAGGTTAATAAAGGCAGGAAAGAGCAATGAAAATAAGTTTAATTGTTGCTCCTGACAGACATCTGTAACAGGTGGTCAGCATGGTGTCCGGAACAATTGCTCTTTTCTGGCAGAAGTACAGATTCCAGTTGTCAGGAGTGAGTCGGGCACACGGTTTTTGGATGGACAGTCTCCCCAGCTAGTGGTCTGTGGGGAACAAAAGGCTGTCTTTTTTAAAAACTAGAGGTTTCATTGAGTGTTTGACCCAACAGAACTTAACGGTTGTACCCACCCATTGGTTGGGGAGCGGCAAAGGAAAAACAGAATGGTATTTTTGAAAAGTTCTGAAAAATAAGATTCTCCATACATATTCTACATATTGAATGTACCTAGGTCTGTGTCTTACAAAGTTTGGGTTTCTGGAAGTAAATAATGGTATGTAAATTTCTGCTTTATCACACCACTAAGCAAAGAGGGCCATAATTGTAACTTTATGTAAAAACAACAATAAAGCAAAATGGTACAGGAAGTACAATTATTCGACGCATGGGTTCAGTTAAGGAAACACAATTCATGTATTGAGACTTTAAGTATTCAACACTCTGCAGGTGAAAGATTTTATTCTATTTCCACCCCCTCCTCCCTCAAAATAAACCTGGCTTACTTGGTATCTTTCCATTTTCTTTAACCTGCTTATTGTGTAAATATTCTTTTTCCCTAACTGAGTGAGTCAGAATGTGTTTGGTGATGGGTTAACAGGAACCCTGATGGACAGGGCTTAAAATATAACGACCTTTCTATTTTACTTCATAAAAAGCCCAACATTTGGCAGTCCCTGGATTCATCTGGAAGCTTGACAATGTCACCCAGGATCCAGGGACTTTTTACTCCCTACTCTGTATTCTCAGCAGGCTGGCTTCTGTTTTCCCATTTGGTACTTCCTGATCATGAGACGGTTTCTATAGGTGCAAACATCACAAGTCTCTCCCAGACTGCTAAGACGAAGGGAGGGCAAAAAGCACTTTCTCCTCATGTGCATCTCCCTTATCGGGAAGGACAATCTTTCTCAGAAGCCCCGGGGGGGGGGGGGGAGGGGGGGGATTTCCTCTGCTCCTGGCCAGAACGGGTCAACTGGCCAATTCTGCCTGCAAGAAAACAGGGTGTCATGATTTGGTAAAGATCCCAATACCCGCAATTGACCAAGGCTCTCATCAGGAGATTCCTGCACATACCGGGGGGGGGGGGGGGTTGGAAATATAGAAGGGGAACTTTCAGTCATCACACAAATAGAGAGATACTATTGGCATTTAGTGGGTTGGTCTTGGGATGCTGAATGTCCTAAGATACACAGAACACTTTTTCTAATGTTTATTTATTCATTTTAAGAGGGGGGCACAGAGGGACAAAGAGGGATAGAGAGAATCCCAAGCAGGCTCCCTGCTGTCATCACAGAGCCCAATGCAGGGCTTGAACTCATGTACCGTGAGATCA
Source organism: Leopardus geoffroyi (assembly GCF_018350155.1). NCBI lineage: Eukaryota > Metazoa > Chordata > Mammalia > Carnivora > Felidae > Leopardus > Leopardus geoffroyi. The sequence goes on from NC_059332.1 coordinate 144,002,298, forward strand.
TGACCTGAGCTGAAAGCAAGAGTCGGACACTTAAATGACTGAGCCACCCATGTGTCCCAAACACTTTTACACTCAAAAAAGAGTCATCCTACCCAAAATATCAATAGCACTCCTGTTAAGAAACATTGGCTCATACCAGCCGTAATTCATCCCCTGGGCTGAAGATATTATGACTCAAACAGCATCAGGAAACCATAAAGTGCCAAGAAGAGGAACATGGCTCCCAGCAGTGTGTGCCACGGCACCCTGGTGGAAATTGGAAGGAGTACAGTGATGCTTAGTCATGCGGGCACACTGAATCCTTTTCAGAAAGCTCTGCTATTTTCACTAAAAGGGTGACAAGGAAAAAAAATTACAGAGATCATGGTAGGAAAATTATCTCTGAGGTCTGCCCTTATTTTATTTTATTTTATTTTATTTTTTTTCAACGTTTATTTATTTTTGGGACAGAGAGAGACAGAGCATGAACGGGGGAGGGGCAGAGAGAGAGGGAGACACAGAATCGGAAACAGGCTCCAGGCTCTGAGCCATCAGCCCAGAGCCTGACGCGGGGCTCAAACTCACGGACCGCGAGATCGTGACCTGGCTGAAGTCAGACGCTTAACCGACTGCGCCACCCAGGCGCCCCTATTTTATTTTTAATAAAGGGATTTCCCAGTAACTAGACAAGCCTGTTTCCAAGAACAAGTAATTCTGAGTTCCCCACACCTCTATCATCTCTGTTCCCTGCCCCCACCAAGGATTCAGAATAATTGTAACCCCACTGTATAGCCACTATTTGGGGGATACGATTTCCTTTGTAGACCCTTTACTTAGTACAACGTGGAGAGCACTTAATCAATGTTTCATGGATTCAAAATAATACAAAGAAACAAAGCCCAGAAAATTGTTCAGTATTATGTTCAAAGAGATAGATACAGTGAAATGGCATTTTAAAAATAGTACTGATAAAAAAATTATGATACAAATATAATTATTTATTTTTTAAAACTTTTTTAAAGAGTGTCAAGTGGAGGGGCACCTGGCTGGCTCAGTCAGTACAGACTCTTGATCTTGAGGTCGTGAGTTGGAGCCCCATGTTGGGTGTGGAGCCTACTTTTAAAAAAATAAATATTTTTTTAAGAGAGTGCCAATAGAGTTCTTTGTGGTCTGCAAAGAAACTGAACACTAAACATCATTAGCTTTATGATTAAAAAATGTAAACGTTAACTGAACCTGAAAGATCAGATATATTGGGTTGGTATATTGCATCACTACTCAAAGAAAAATTTTGTAAGAAAGTCACTGTAAAATCCACTAGCTTAAAAAGAGAAAACTGGTGTAGACAGCTTTGTTTCACTCCCATATCTGTGAAACCACAAATCTCTATGATTGACAAAGAATAGTCTAAATAAATAATGTTGCTAAAGCTAATCGCTAATGAGTAATAGGAGATAACTGGGTAAGGAAGACTGTGAAAAGGAAGGCACACAGAAAGAATGGACCAAGCAAAAGTACTGACACATGGAAGGATTTGACATGCTCAGGGTCAGGGTCAGACCATTTCTGAGCTCAGAAGAGCATCCATGAATCACTGCCAACTTCTTTAACCACTGATTCTGCCCACCACCAAGCTCCCTGGATTTCTTCTGTGCCTATGATAAAGGCCAGACTTACTGCAAATGCTTTTTTCTTTTTTCCACTTCCTCTTTTTTCTCCTATTATTATTTTATTAGGTCGTTCCTAAATCAAAGCAATACGAATATAGGTTATGGGCTACCCAGTGAGCTGATGGGAAAGAAATGACCAATTTACTTCATACCAGTCTAACTTAACAGTGTGTGGTATTTAAAACAGTAAAATGTAAGTAACTTTCATCACACTTTGCTAATTATTTTGAAATTGTAGCCGAAGGGGTGCCTGGGTGGCTCAGTTGGTTAAGCGTCTGACTTCGGCTCAGGTCATGATCTCACAGTTCATGAGTTCAAGCCCCGTGACAGGCTCTGTGCTGACAGTTCAGAACCTGGAGCCTGCTTCAGATTGTGTGTCTCCTTCCTTGCCCCTCTCTCACTCGCACTCTCTCTCAAAAATAAACATTAAAAAAACTAAAACAAAAGAAATTGTAGCTTAAAGTTGAGTGGATATAGATACTGAGGACTGTGCTAGACCTCACTCAGGGGCTCAATAAATATTTACTACTTATAGTTTCATAAAGTTTTGGAGGGAATAATTTTGCTAGTGCCATTAGATTCGCTACCACTAGTCTTTTTCCTGTATTTTCTGTAAATTGGAAGTTGTCCCACTATTACAGATTCTAAATTTGTTCATTTGGTTCAGATGGTGACCACCAGATGACTCCACTATACAAGTGTATTCTCTTTATCATTAGGTGAATAATCTGAGGAACAATATTTTGGTGCCAAATGTACGCTCCCAGTTCCCAGCAATGTGTCATCAAATGGTTTTAAAGCCCATTGACTATTCTTGCCTGAATTAATTATTTCTTTAGGATTTTCATAATAGTCATTTGCTAGTGATATTATTTATTCTACACTTATTTACTAGCACCCTATTATAAAGAAGAGTTTTTCCTCATTAATCAGGAGTGAACCATAATTCTTTTAAAAGAAAAGAGAAATACTATTTTCCCTTTAATAAGTAATTTTCAGAGTAACTTGACATAATAATCATTTCCAATGATGGAAAATAGTCCTCCACCCCCTTTCTCATCAAGTATAGCTGCAGTCATAGATTTTTATCTATTGAGTATTTACAATTAATTGTTGCCATTTTCTTTTTGATGGTAGTTACCCCAAATGTGGCCTGTGGGAGATCCTTCAAGCTGGCTCCTGTGTCTTTTTAAAATTTATTTTTGAAACCTGGATATACAAACGGACATGGCCAGACCATATATAAAAATAGAATTGTGACCCACAGCTGGCAGCAACCTGCCCAGGAAATCAACCTCCTTATCTGCAACAATGAGCAAGGAAGCCAGCTTCCTGTAAGGCGAACTTGGAGGAAGCCAGACTACTATCCCAAGTAGTAATTCAAGCAGCTAAACAACACCTTCTATAACAATCAGCTCAAAATGGCCAGGGCTTGATTAAAAACTCACAGCTTCCCTAATTTCTGTCTCCACTTCCAACTTAGAATTAACCAGAGAAGGGGTGTCTGGGTGGCTCAGTTGGTTAAGTGTCCGACTTCGGCTCAGGTCACAATCTCCCCCCATTTGTGAGTTTGAGCCCCACATCAGGCTCTGTGCTGACAGCTCAGAGCCTGGAGCCCGCCTTGGATTCTGTCTCCGTCTCTCTGCCCCTCCCCTACTCGCTCTCTGCCTCTCCCTCAAACATAAAACATAAGAAAAAAATTTTTTAAGAATCAATCAGAGAAAGCCAACTATGCACCCCAGCCAATCACATAGGATGCCCTGCTTCTGCTTCAGCTTCTCCATGCCAACAGCCCCCAACAGGGCCACCTGAAGCCATTCCTTTTTTTCCACTGTGAAGCCTTCCCGCTCCTCTGCCTGCCTTTAAGTATCTGCCAAGTACAGTGCAAGTGATGGGGCGGGGCAGGGCAGGGCAGGGGGAGGGCGCCTGGGTGGCTCAGTCCGTTGAGCATCTGGCTTTGGCTCAGGTCAGGATCTCACGGTTAGTGAGCCTGCATTGGGCTCTGTGCTGACAGCTCGGAGCCTGGAGCCTGCTTTGGATTCTGTGTGTGTGTGTGTGTGTGTGTGTGCGCGCGCCCCCCTCCCCTGCTCATACTCTGTCTCTCCCCCAAAATAAATAAACATTAAGAAAAATTACTAGGAAAAATGCAAGTAACAGTGCCTCTCTTATAGCAAGCTCTGAATAAATAGCCTCTGCTTTTCTCACTTGGCTGGTCTTCATTTATTTCCACGCTTTAATGAGGTATAACAGACATACGTATGAGGGTTAACTTACATGAAGTGTATGTATGTAACAAATATGTATACTTTATATGAGGTAAAAGTGACATTAAGTGTACCCATTTTAGTGCTGCAGTTGAGGAATGTTGACACACATATGCAGGCACACACACATATACACATGCACCTGGGTAAGCACTTTGTGATGTACAATATTTTCGTAACCCCCCAAAGTCCCCATTCTCCTTCCCAGTCAATTTATGCTCCTTCCCTCTCCTAGCCAAGCATGGATTTGACCTCTATCACTGTAGATTAGTTTTGCCTATTCTCCTAAGTTCTGGTGACAGATCTTCATTAGCCTAAGCACTTCCTCTGCATTCAGGCACCAAGTGTCTAATTCATCCTGTGCTTTCTTTGCTCCAGAACTGGAATCGGCCAGTTCTCCAAAGAGCTTTGTATCTATTTAGAGAGAAATGGAATTTAGAAACTACCATGCAGGGGGCAAGAGTGCTCATTGTTACAGAAGGTGACTAACCATCCCTTTGCCTCTGATGGTGCCAGTTTTGACACTGAAAATCCACATCCTGGGAAATCCCTGGGGACAGTTTGTCCCCCTACTGCTTCTAGGCCATTTTGGTGCACAGAACTAGGAAATTTATTTTTAAAACAATGTGCTCAAAGTGATACCTCCAATTTAAATTATAGGGTTTTTTTTTTCTGAATTTTCTTGATCTTATAGTTGTACCTCATTTTCTCTTCAAGTTCTACACATTACTACTTGTCTCACCCTACAATATGTATAGTTTCAAAACCACACCAACAGTATTACCATTAATTATAAACCACTGCGAGAAGCTTAAGATTTCGTTGCCGTTCTTTTTCATTCTTAGACCATCTCCCACCACAGATATTGTCGGAGTACTATGTTCAAAAGCCCTGAGGGAATAATTCATTTCTCTGGGTAACAATAGTTATGTTACCAACTTGATTTAAAGTTAAGTTTGTTTCGATTTGTTTCCAACTTTGGGTTTACCCTCTTTCCTTTTTTACTTACTTTTTGGCTATATAAAACTTTTTTTTTTAAGTGTGTGGTTTTTATCTTTTTTAAAGTTTATTTATTTTGAGAGAGAGAGAAACCGCACACGCAAGCAGGGGAGGGGCAGAGAGAGGAGACAGAATCCCAAGCAGACTCCACACTGTCAGTGCAGAGCCCAATATGGGGCTCCATCTCAAAAACCAAGAGACCATGACCTGAGCTGAAATCAAGAGTTGGATTATACCTAACCCACTGAGCCACCCAGGTGCCTCATCTATATAAAACTTTAAAAATTCAAAACCAGGGGCGCCTGGGTGGCTCACTCAGTTGATCATCCGACTTGGGATCGGGCCATAATCTCACACTTCATGGGTTCGAGCCCCGCATCAGGCCCTGTGCTGACAGCTCAGAGCCTGGAGCCTGTTTCGAATTCTGTGTCTCCTTCTCCCCCTGCCCCTCCCCTGCTCACTCTCTGTCTCAAAAATAAATAAACATTAAAAAAGTTTTTTTTTTTTTTTAATTCAAAACCTCTGTAGGTAACCGTTTTTGTTTCTTGGATACCCTTCCAAATTTCCAAACAAGCTCATTCCAAAGCAACTCATTCTTTTTTTATGGCTGCATTGTATTCCACTGTATGGTTGTATCTTGTCCAAAGAGTTCCCCATTAATGGGCATCTGGGTTATTTCCAAACTCTTGTTATGACAAATGATGCTGCAACAAATCACCTTGCCTACATGTTGTTTCTATTTGTGGAGGTGTATTCTCAGAATAAGGTTAGGGTTAGAAGCAAAATTGCAAGATGTAAGAATTGATGCAATATAATTTTGGTACTCCATAGGGCTTCAATGATTTTCCCATTGCCACCAAAAGATGTATGACCACTGTTTCTCCAGAGCCGTGTGATTTCAACGTGCGTTTCCATTGTGAGGACAAACAGCCTTTTATGTTTAAGGACCACTGATAGATATTCTTTGCTGTGAATTGTCTGTTCAAGTTCTTGCCCAAAAATTCTCTTCGGATTGTGGTCTTTTTCAGTCTTTAAGATTTCCTGTGAGCTGCAAATATTTTCTCTATACTGATCTGGGAATACGCCATGATCCCTTTGACCATCTGGAATACACTTTAATCTTATCCTTATAAATCCCCTCATTTCAGGACACCTCCTTTAGGGATAAACAGTTCTGGTAAAGCCGGATAAGAGGCAGATCAATCAAAAGAATTTCTGACCCCTTGTAGGACGCGTAAGAGATTGTTTCACGTTTAGCAGGTAACACTGTCGTTCTTATGCAATGGTCCGGGTGACAAAGTCTTGCGTAAGGGAGTATGTTCAAATTACAAAACTTATCTGGTTCGTTAGAAACTCACAGGGTTCGCCTTCCCTTAGTTTCTGACTTTGCAAGGTGCCCCTAGAGCTGCTGACACAGGCACAACCCCCATCTCCTAGACAATAGCTCCTCGGTTTCGCCACGAGATGTCAAGGTGGAGACGGACCAAGAGGCCAGGAGGCTGCGCTTCACGACAGAAGACAGAACGCTGGTTTCTGAGGCCTCAAACATCACGGCTTAGTCAAGCCTAAACCGACCCACCCACGGCCTAGTTCCCGAGGTAGCACCTGGCCCGCCAGCGCGCGGAAGCATCACCGATGGACGCTACACCATACAGCAACCAATCACGCGCCGCCTGGCCCAGATTCCTCCGCCAGAGGCGGCGCTGCAGCCGCAGGTGGCCGGCCAGCGCGTTCACCCCGCGCCGCCAATCGCGACCCCCGCCGCCCTTCCCGTGATGCCCCGCGGCTGACCTCCGACCTCGCCTTCCACCCTTCCCTGCGGCCCCCTTCTCCCCCGGCCCCTGCTGAATTTGCCGCGTTCCGGAGGCTGTGGGGCGTGCCACCGAGGCTCAGCTCCCCCCGTAGCGCCTGGGCGGGTGCCGTCCCTTCGTCTTTCCTCCCCGTGGCGGGGCCTGGTGACGGGCCGGGGGCTGCGGCCGCGTCGGGGAGGCGACTCGGTGAGTGAGCCGGACGCTGACAGGACCGGGCGGCGATGAGGGCGGGCTACGGCTGCGGCGCTTTAGGGCCGGGCGGTGGGCGGCGCGGGGCGGCGCGGGGCGGGGCGGGGCGGGGCGGGGCGGCGGGAGGAGCGGGAAGGGGGTGGGGCGTCGGGGCCTCGCGTCCTCCCTCAGCGCCATTTTGTGGCAGCGAGACCCGCAAATAAAGGGGAGCGCCGGGGCTGCGGCGGGAGGAGGAGCGCGGGGGCCGGCGGTAGCGCGGTCTGGCCGCCTGGGCGGTGAGCGGGCAGCGCGGCCTTGGCCTATGTGACTGGGCGGCGCCGGCGCGGCCTCCGTCTGGAGAGGTAGGTGCGGGCCGCCGGCGGGAGCGGCCGCGAGGACCTCCGGGTCCCGAGGGCTGAGGCGCGGCCGACCCGGGTAAGGGGTGGGCAGAGCCCGGAGGGCGACTCGGGGCTCCCGGGCCCGCCGGCCTCCCGTTAGCTGCGCTTTCTTCTCGCCTGCGGGGACACTTCCGCCGCCCCGAGGCCATTTTGCCTTCGGCCTCCGTCCCGGGGGCGAGGCAGGCGCTCCCGCGGGCCGGCGATACCGGGAGGCCGCCCCCTCGGTGTGCGTCGTGTCCCCGCCTCGGTGTCGCCCCCTCCCACCTCTCCGCGGGATCCCGAGGGTTGGCGGCACTAACGAGTTCATTAAGGGAAGGAAAGCCGTGGACCAAATTTCACGTCGCGCAGTAGGTTATTGCTGCAGCTGCGTCCTCCTGTAGACTTCCATTTTTGAATGATTGCATGCATTCTGAGTAAAGAAAAAATTCTTCATTGAATTAGAGGTTTTCGTGAAATTTCGGGGTCTCACCTTGGGTCTTTCCAAGGCTGCTGTTTACTCCTGTCGTTCAGTAGCATCTGATGAGGCTAGTCGGCGAAAGAAATTGCAGTCCACCAGGTGGCATGTGATAAAGGATGAAGTTAAATTTGAAGGGTTTGGGTGCGTGCCTTTCGGGAGTTCTTTTAGAGCTTACCTTGTCTTAAACAGGTAGCTATAGCCAGGTAATCAGGATTCTCATTTCTCACTGGCGGACCTTAAGCAACCTACCTAAATTTCTAAGTCCCAAAGGACGAAAGTAATAATAAAAATGTGTCCCCGGCACTGTTGATGTTTTACTTAGCTTATGTAATTTATAGAACTTAGTAGTATCTAGTTTTCCTGATTCAATTTTGAGTCCTACTTGCTCAAAATATTTTTTGTGTTAGAAATGAGTTGGTATATGCGATACAGAAAATCTGTGGCAGCTCTACGATGTGGAGACGAGAGCTGTAATAATTTGTACAGTACGTTACAGCTTTCGAAGTCCTTTGTGTTCTTGTATGTACGTATGTACTTGTATGTATATAGTATCGAATCCCATAGAAAATAACCTTTACCTGATATGGTCTTAGCATTTTCATGTAACTGTATGTTACCTCGCTCTTGAAAGAAGATTTTGCCGCTAATTAGCAAAACAATATCCAGATAATGTTTGGTTTTATGCTTGTTTTTTAAATTATGTTGTTTGTTTTTTTTTTTTTTTTACCTGTTTTCTGATACTCAGATTATCAGAAAAACTTTTCAGTATTCCCATAATAGTATATTCCACTGGATATTAAGCTGGTCCATCAGATTAGAACTCCGAGCTATAAATATTCTCCGGTCTTGACAATGTAGTTGTTGCGTTTTGGTTTAATTGTTTTTAATGCATATTAAACTTTTAATGTTGATATTTTGTTTAAAAAATCATTCGTGTAGCATTTTTATGGCACTTGGATGTTGAGATTTCCAACACTACGTAAGGCAGGCAAAATTGGTATCCTTTTTTTGCTGATTTGGAGACTGCAGCCCAGAGTTAAGTGACTTGCTCAAGATCCATGACTGATAAGAATCAGGAAAAGGTGGTTTTCCAGTTCCTAATTAGTACCCTTTTTACCTACCACAGACCCAATGTTGTATGCTGTCAGATTATTAGTTTCTTGAGTTTAGTTATGATTAGGTTCAGTGAGGTACATGCTTTCTTAAATTGTGTTGGCTGGTGTTCGCCTAAGAGAGAACAGAGTTGCATAACTTCGGGTCATAATGCTAAGAGCCAGGGAAGTACTGGGATCTGGGATGCTAGGCATCTAGCCAACCAGAACTGAACTCTCCATCATTAAATGTTTCTCATTGTTAAGGCATTAAGAGTACATGGTGGTTCTGAGATCTGAATTTAAGAGGTTATCCCTGAATTAATCCATAGGAATAACTGAAACCTTTACATAATTAAAAAAAATTTTTTTAATGTTTTTATTTATTTTGGAAGGAGAGAGAGACAGAGCATGAGCGGGGCAGGAGCAGAGAGAGAGGGAGACACAGAACTCGAAGCAGGCCCCAGGCTCTAAGGTGTCAGCACAGAGCAGATGTGGGGCTTGAACTCACGAACTGTAAGATCATGACCTGATCTGACGCTCAACCGACTGAGGCGCCTCCTATTTTGCTTTTTTTATATTCTGAGATTAGTTAAGCTTAATAATTAAGAATAATCCATCTTAACCAGTTACCAACTTTTGAGAGGTGTGGCATTTGGTGGTCCTAACCCCCAATTTATTAATAGCTGTTTTGACCAGAGCTAATCACCAGATGACTCAATCATTTTCATCATCTAGAAGATGGGGACTAACTTTGATTTTGGAAAGTTTTGATTATTAAGCATGTGACTCATAGCACTTAATATTATATTCATTTCCGCCCCACCACCCCCACCCCTCCAAGATTCTGAATTTAAATCTAGACATTTCAGTCATTCATTTTTCTGATACAAAAGTAGATGGTTCTAAGAACCTGGAATAAACATTGTCTTTATGAATCTAGAATTGATTTTAGATGGCTATTGTGCTTGTCAGTTGAAATTTAAAAGTTGCCTTAGGCAATAATAATTTTCTTAGTACATTCATGTAATATGAAAGACAAATTTGAGAACCAAGTTCTATTTTGACTAAATAGTTAAATATTGATGCTTTTAAATTTAAATATGTTCTAATTTGCCTCCCCCCCCCTTTTTTTTTTTTTTTTTTTGCTTTTGACTCTTGTGGCATATTATGGATTCTCAAGGAAAGAGTGACATTTCAACAGCTACAAATCAGGGAGGGATTTCTTTCAAAATGCTTATGCTTTGAATTCCCAAGCCACATACATATCCTATAACATGTGGAATGACCTGTGACTCTGAGAATCGACGTGAAATGCAAACCTTTATACAAAAACTACATTTATTTCTGATGTATGTCACAAATTTACCTATTTAGTTTTATAAAGAGAATACAGATATTCGTTCAGCTGTGTGTAATGAAAATTTGCCCACCATCAAACTTTTTAGAAAGAAAGAGAACATAAACCAATGTTAAAAATTTTAACAGCTTGCTGTTTAGAATTCTAAAGATTGGAGATCACCAAGCATTCTGCAGTGGGGCTTAGAAACAAAGACGGGAGCATGTCTTGATAGTTATCCTCGACCTGTGAATTCTCCTTTCAGTTTCTTCAAGAAGTAGCGATTGAAAGTTTTTATTTTTTTGATGGGGAGAAGGAAACTAATAATTGCTTATTTTGTGCCGGTCACCATGCTAAAGATTAGTGTTTATCTTTAGAAGTAGCTGAATAGTTTTGAGCCTTGGTGGTGGTAATCCTTTTTGGGTTGGGCAAAATGGGCTCAGAAGTTCTGTTTTTTTTTTTTTTTTATTTTCAAAGTTTGTCACTCTCTTTAAATTTTTTTTTTTTAACGTTTATTTATTTTTGAGACAGAGAGAGACAGAGCATGAACGGGGGAGGGGCAGAGAGAGAGGGAGACACAGAATCGGAAACAGGCTCCAGGCTCTGAGCCATCAGCCCAGAGCCCGACGCGGGGCTCGAACTCACGGACCGCGAGATCGTGACCTGGCTGAAGTCGGACGCTTAACCGACTGCGCCACCCAGGCGCCCCAGTTTGTCACTCTCTTAGATAAAACCAGGGTTATTAGAATTTCATGTGTTCCCCAGTCCTTTAAATGCCCTTTAAAAACAGTTTAGCTTCTTCATTGCTAATTAAGTGTTTAATTAATTTTATTTTAATGGAATAATCTGAATACGTATTAAAAGAATGAACCAATCTGGGGGAAAATGTCATGTTATAGAAGCATTTACTAGTTTATAAACTGGAATTTATGTTTAATAACAGCCATAATGCTTAAGTTTTACAACTAAAATTCTGAGTAGCTGTGGTGCCCATTTAGCAATACTGTGGATTACCTATCCAAGTGATAAATCTAGCAGTTTTGAAACTGTCACTCATAGCAGTGTTATCACAGTATCTGTTATATTAGGTTCCATATTTATTCTCAGGATTTTACTGTAGGTCATCTTGGTTTTTTGGGGGGGGGGGTGGAAATTAGATTGGCTTATTTAGTTCACTTTTATGATTTCATTGGTAATTGAAGCAAATTCATTTGTTCATACTTCCATTCAGCATGTTTGAGTGTCTCCGGTGTACTGTGCCATCAGCAGTGAATAAAACAATTCTAACGGATCTTATTTTATAATTGGGAGAAACAGATAAGTATGCAAAATATCAGCTTATGATAAGAACTATGAAGAAACATAAAGCCTGATGTGAGGGGATAGTAAGGGATCAGTGCACTATTTTGAGTGAGTTGGGTGCCTTTAGAAGGAGTAGTGACTTGCAGAGGCACATGTATACTAGTTAAAAATGGCTAGAAGTTCAGAGGGCCGGAATTGTCTCGTAGGTTTTTTTAAATGTTTGTTTATTCTGAGAGAGAGAATCCAATTGGAATCTGCTCTGTCAGCTTGGAACCCAACAAGGGGCTTGAACTCAAGAACCTTGAGATCATACCTGAGCCGGAAGCAAGAGTCAGACACCTACCAGCTGACCCACCCAGGTGCCCTTCATCAGTTTTTAAAAGTTATTTAGTTTATTGACATTTACCTGTTATATTTAGCTCAAATGGGAAATTCTAAGGAAATGCCAGGCTTGATAAGAAGGAAGAATTAAGCCAGCAATATATAATACCAACTTATGGGTTTTTTTTTCTAAAATGTACTGATTTCTTTAACACTGATTTCTCTAGTCTGAAAATGAGGTTTTAATGGCAGCATATGATTAGAATGTCTGATTTACACAGTTGGGATCGTATGTAACATAAAAAGTGATATTGGAAGATTATCTCCTTTTGAGGACTCTCAAATAGTAAGAAGTCAAGTAGCTTTTAAAAATTCAGTTTTAGGGGCACCTGGGTGGCTCAGTCAGTTAAACGTCCTACTCTTGATTTTGGCTCAGGTCAACATCTCACTGAGTTTGAGTACCACGTGTGTGTGTGGGTGCCCATGCTCTCTCAAAATAAATAAATAATTCAGTTTTAAATTATAAATTCTTTGGTTAATTTTTTTATTGAGGTATAATTGATGTATCTTTAGCTTCAGATGTACAATATAATGGTTCCATATTGGTATATATTGTGAAATGCTCACTATAGTAAGCCTAGTTACCATCTGTTACCACAGTTAGAAAGGTTTTTTTCCTTGTGAAGACTTTCAAGATTTATTCTATTAGCAACTTTCAAACATGCAATACAGTATTGCTAATTATAGTTACCATGCTGTGTGTTACATCATTGCAACTTATTTCCCTTTGGCTGAATGTTTAATAGTTTGGGATTTGTAATAAGTGTGGGTAAGTAAAATAAATACAAAGGAAGTTTAAAATATAAGGGGAAGATTCATGACAGTGCTGTTGGAAATAAAACTTAGGAATGAATTTAAATTAGCTTGTGTCCTTATTTGAACAATAGGAGGTATCAGAAAGTGTTTTCAATAAGCATAATAAAGTTAATGAGAGTAGTTCTATATAACCTGTCTTTTGCAACTGGGTTCACTAAATTTTGTATACGTTTATAAAAAGCTAACTTGACATAAATTCTGTGGCATAAAATTAAGTAGTTTGGGAATATTTTTATTAAGGTGTAGTATATAATGTATATAAATATTCATTGTACAGTGGTGAATTATCACGATGATGACAGATTCTACTTTACTATAGCAACCTAATGCTGTAAAAGGAAAGACTTAGCAACTGGTACTACCCTTCCTATTCTTGCGGAAGATGTCTGGGATACTGCCTGAGGTCAGTATCTGAGTTTAGTACAAAGCTATCGCTTCCGTAAGGTTTCTCTTTCTCATAGGACAGTTGTAAGAATGCATTGAGTTACATTTCTGGTCAATCCTTTATGGGAACATCAAAAGGAATGATCAGTTTTTTTTACAAAGGAATTCTTAAAAAACCTAAAGACAGTAGTAACAAAAGATGTTAACAAAGGAGAAGATGGGTGTGGAGTAAACTGGAGCCCTGTGATATCTTTGTAACTTTTTTGTAAATCTAAAACTTAAAAAATAAAAGGTTTTTAGGGGCACCGGTTAACTCATGGTTTGTGAGTTCAAGTCCCGTGTCAGGCTCTGTGCTGACAGCTCAGAGCCTGGAGCCTGCTTCAGATTCTGTGTCTCCCTCTCTCTCCACCCCTCCCCCGCTCAGGCACAGGCTGTCTCTCTCTCTCTCTCTTTCTGTCTCTCAGAAATAAATAAGCGTTTAAAAAAAAAACAAACTATGAAATAAAAGGTTTTTAAATAAATAACCTAGTGATTAACTAAGTTCCCTAATTGGTTTAGAAAAGCCAGTATATTTTGTTCCTACCTTAACTGGGAGAAAATCAATCGAACCTCTGCTCTCTGCCTCTTTTTCCTAGGATTCAAGATGACCAACGAGGAACCTCTTCCCAAAAAGGTGTGTTTTTTCAGCAGTTTTTTAAGCACTTTGTGTTTGGGGGGGGGGGGGGGGACGGTAATAGAATTAAAGGGACTGTCCTTATTTGCTTATTGTTCATTCTTTTGCCTTATAACACTAATAGCATTGTGGGTGTATAATGTGTTAGACATAATCTTATAGGGAGTGTATTTTTAGAATATTTTGAGTTTTTAAAAAACTTTTATCTCCATGGTCTACTCTTAATCTTTGTTTTACAAGTAATTCCATCTATATGACTATAAGTGTCAAAAAAGATTCCTTCACAAGTTCTTATAAGTTGCTTTTTTTTTTTTTTCCTACTTTTTAAATCCCTTTGGTTGTGTGGTAAAACCACTTCTGTGTTTTTCAAGAAAAGGTTACAGCTAGTTCTTAGATCCTACCTTTCCTCTGAAGTTTGTTTTCTAGTCTTATTTTCTCCTTGTCCTATATCCCTAACTTAATTCAATTTAGTCAGTCACAGAATTACAAAATAACATTGTTCCTAAAAGTAATTTATAATTCAAGTGGGAAAGCAGGGTATGTACATATTAAGCAGTGAGTATTTAAGTGAACACTTAAGGTGGTATTATGGGAATTCGTCTTTAGTTTTAAAGTTAAATTATTCATGAAATAAAGAATTGTAATGTGTTTTAATAATCAGAATTGTGTGCTTTTTGTTAGACTTTTAATGTATTTTGGTACAGTGATTTTCCCTTTTCCTTTTGATGGTAGTACTATTATACTGGTTAGTGTTGCAATTTGAAGCAAGTTTCTTAAAAAGGAAACTAATAAAGCATTAATTTCATACTAAAGTAGGAGAGGTGTCTCAACCTGTATAGTCTTCATTTGGTATAGAGAAAACACACAATGTTTCTCAATTTACAAAGCAGTTTCAGCTAGTTGGAATATTGTGCTCATTTTTTTTTTTTTTACCTTTTTATTTTGAAACAATTACTGATTCATAGGAAGTTGCAAAGAAATGTACAGGAAGGTTCTGTGTGCTCTTCACCCAGCCTCCTTCAGGGTTAATTTTGCATAACTATCAGAATCTTGTATAACAATATGAAAACCAGGAACTTGGCATTGGCACAATCCACAGAGCTTGTGTGTGTGTGTGTGTGTGTGTGTGTGTGTGTGTGTGTGTGTAGCTCTGTGCAGCTTCTTCATGGGTAATTAAGTGTAACCATCACCACAACCAAAATAGTCAACCGAACCATTACTAATAAGCCACCATTTTGCCACTCCTCCATAGCCCCATCCATCCTTTCCCTCTCCATCCCAAACCCCTGTCAACCACTGATCGGTTCTCTATTTTAGTAATTCTGCTGTTTCACAAATGTTACACCAAAGAAATTATGCAGTATGTATGTCTTTTGGGACTTTTTTTTCCCACTCAGTAAAATTTTCTGGAGGTTTGTCCCAAGTTGACCCATAGACTGTTTCTTTCTTAACAGTAAATACAGTATTCCAAGGGTTTGGATATATTGTAATTTAACCTGTTGAAGGAAGTTTGGGGGCTATTACAAATAAAGTTGTGAACATTCATATACAAATTTCTGTATGAAAATAAATTTATTTCTCACCAGCAATGTATGACACCCAGTATTTGGTGTTACTACTGTTCTTTAAAGCCATTCTAATCAATGTGTAGTGATAGCTCATTGGAGTTGTAATTTGCATTTCCTTAAGAATGATGCTTATATTAAAGATAAGTAGTTCACCTTTGAAAAACTTCTTTTCAATAAAATAAGATTTAAAAAAACGTAATATATATTGAGCCATTTAAGTCTCAGGCTCTGGAAATGTTTCATCTCAGTACAGAGCTCCTTTTAGGAGGGGTGCTGTGTGATTTTAGTAATAAGGGTAATGCTAATAACAGAAATGAGGGATTAAAATGTTACGATCCTGTTTAAATAAAAAAATGTGAAGAATATAAGAACTAGTAGTATTCAGTATTTAAAAGTTTTAGGAATTGGGTTTCTGGGTGGCTAAGTTGGTTAAGCGTCCAACTCTTGATGTCGACTCAGGTCCTGATCTCATGGTTCCTGAAATGGAGCCCCGTGTTGGGCTCTGCACTCACAGCGTGGAGCCTGCTTGGGATTCCTTCTCTTCCTCTTTCTACCCTTCCCCTTCTCAGGCATGTGTGCGTGCGCGCGCTCTCTCTCTCTCTCTCTCTCTCGAAAATAAAAATAAACTTTGGAAAAAAAAGTTTTAGGAAGAGCAGTCAGTTCATGTTTTAAATCTCTTTATATAGGTTCGACTGAGTGAAACAGACTTCAAAGTTATGGCACGAGATGAGTTAATTCTAAGGTAAAAAAATATTTTTAACCAAAAATATAAAGCACTTTCTGTAGAACATACTGTGATTCTGTCCTGTAATTATCTTCAAGTTAGACTTTTCTTTTTAACGTTAATGCATCCTCAAATCACTTAATGTACTGTTGAACATAATATGGTCTGTTCATTGTGTAAACATTGAAGGAAGTATAACACTTCATAGAACTAAAGTACTAGCTTGGGTAGCTTCTAGACTAATAGGTAACTTAAGGTTTTCTTGAGGGAAGATACTCAGAATTTTAACTGAAAGCATTTGTACTCCATGTGTATAACTTGGCTATGGGGAATAACCCTGCTTTCAGAAGGCTTTTAGTTTAACAAGTATATAGACTTGTTTTGATGTTATTTTTTCCTTTTCTGTTCAACATGTGAAAAAGTTGTAGTCCTGAAGGATGACAAGTCTAGTTATGGAAGACATATATCATTTGCTGATAGGCAAAGTTACTCTTTCTCAGAACTGACTTTGGTCAGCTCATTTAACTATATCCATTTTCTCATCTGCAGGTTAAAGGAGTTGAATTAAATTATTTTTAAAGGTTACTTTAAGCTCTGAATTTCTATGGTTATTCTGTAAATGTCTTTGGAAAGCAGATTGTCAAGAACAGCATTAAGGGTTTTTTTTTTTTGTTTGTTTGTTTTTTTAATGTAAAATATGATCAACACTGGCTTTGTGTTGTGTAACTTAAATGTGTTCTTTTTGCATTTTATTACTTTGGTAAGTTTTTTACGTGATAGTTTTTAGAACAAAGATTTTTCAGGGCACCTTTGCCAAGGTCATTGAACTTTTTTCTCTAGAACTTTCCAAGTGATTTTTACTTGAATAAGTAAATTTAATTGGCTGGAAGTAGGGGAGAGAAAAAAGGTGTTTTATAAGATGGGCAGGCACAGATGACATGTTCCATTGTTAACTAGAATCTGATAATTTCCCACCTCCTTCAGCTACTCTATTGTAGACAAGCTCTTTATCTTCTTCATGCAGAGGGCAGTTTTTCCATTGCATACATTTATTTTCCTGCACATGAAATTTAAATCCATAGTATTCTAAAACACTCTTATCCTCCTGCTGAGGTAGTCCCTTGTTTATGATAATACTGCCATTCACATGTTGATACTCTCTCTGTATATTTGGTTGGTGTGTGCAGTCTTTTTCTTGATTCATCTGTAGGGGGAGAAATCAGTACTATGATCTTAATAAAACTCATGGTAGCAATTTTTTATATTAAGTTACCTTTAAGGTTTTAAGTCATGTGCAGTTTATATTCTTGAGGTCAGTTTAACTTCTCTTTCTTCAGGGAATTCTCACATATGACTTTTAAGTGAGTTTTTGTCCTCATTAATTCTCCTGGTGATTTTAAATCAAGTTCTGCTTATTTAACTGTTCTGTGTTTTTTCTGTCATCTTGATAAGGATGTTTTTGGCTGAGCTTTTATATTTTTCTGCTCTTCTAAAATAGTTGTTAATGTGGCTTCCACAAAAGATGTTTATTCATCTCCAAACATTGAGTGAAACTCCTGTTTGTGTCCTAGGTTGTAGGGCCCGTAAAAATAAGCATGCCTTTGACTGAACAGTAGTCTGAACAGTAAAAGGTGAATTTGCTTGGTATCCTGGAATTTTTTTGTTCATTGTGTTGTAATGTTAATATCTCATAGCAAAGCTTTCAGAAGTTTTTGAGGTTTTGTGGAAAGATTTTCTAAAATCAAGGGTACAGTTGACCCTTGAACAACACAGGTTTGAACTGTGTGGGTCCATTTACGTGCAGATTTTATACAGTACAATACTTGAAATGTATTTTGTTTTCTTAATATTCCCTTTTTCTAGGAAAATTTTCTGGCTTTATTATAAGAATATAGTATATAATACATACACAAAATACATGTTATTCAAGTGTGTATGTTACTGGTATAAGGTTTCGTGTCAACAGTAGGCTATTAGTAGTTAAGCTTTTTGGAAAGTCCAGAGTTATACATGGATTTTTGAGCATGCAGGATTTCTCCTCCCTAAACTCCACCCCACATGGGTCAGAGGTCAACTAAATTTTGAATAGCTGTAACTGAAGAGCAGCTTGAAAACATAGCTCTTCAGAAGAGCAGAATAGTAGACATTTGGGGCAGGTTACTTTTTGTTGCGTAAGCATAAGTCTGGGGACCTTGTTTATCAGGAATAATAGCCAAGCTAACATAGCTTGTATTTTGAAGGTAGAGGAATATAGCAAGGAAGAAAAGTTTCCTCATACTCTCATAGCGTATGGCATTTATGCAGATTGTTTCTGCCAATTAGATACGCTTTAAAGAATAGTTCTGAGAGAGAGTATATTCTCTCCCTCCTTTTCTACGGGCAAAAATAAATGGAGTCACGTGATATTTTCAGAAAAGAGCTAAGATAACTTTGAGTCCCTTATAAGTGGGCACATTTCTTAGGTGCCATTTATTTGAGGTGGACAGCATATCTGAAAGTAGCGAGTTGTTTACTCCGCTTCCTTAATCCAGGCATGTGCTGAGCATCAGTGACAGCGTCCTGTAAGGCCCATTGACCTGGAGGAGCACACTTAGTATATTCTCAACAGAGAACACTTTGTTCTGTGTTTCCTTTTGCCTAGTTCCTATAAGTTGAGAAGGAATAATGAAGTGACTAACTTTATTATTGGTTAAAAATCATGTAGTGAATTTCTTGGCATTACTTAAATTTATAAGTTTATAAGTTTATAAATTTAGTAAAAGCAGTATCAATGTAACAACTAATATGTGAATTTATTTTTGTGCTAGATGGAAACAATATGAAGCATACGTCCAAGCTTTGGAGGGCAAATACACAGATCTTAATTGTAAGTTTTTAAGTTTCCTGAAGATTACATGAATATCTCCTTTTAGATTTTTGTTAAGGAAAATTTTTGTTGCAGGATAATTGGTTTTACTAAGCAACTGTAATTTTTGTTTAATGTTTATTTTTGTGAGAGAGCACGAGTCGGGGAGGAGCACAGAGAGAGGGAGACACAGAATCTGAAGCAGCCTCTGGGCTCTGAGCTGTCAGAGCTCTCAACCTAGAGCCCGATGTGGGGCTTGAACTCAGGAGCATTGAGATCATGACCTGAGCCAAAGTTGGACACTTAACTGACTGAGCCACCCAGGCACCCCAGCAATTGTAATTTTTATTCAGGCATTTTGTTCCAGAATTCTGTCCAAGCATTCACTGTATTGCTGCTGCAAAATAGGTGAATGAGCCGTGATCTCTTTTCTTTAATTCCCTTCGTGTGCAGTTCTTGGGAAAGACCGACATCTAATAATCATATGATAGCGAGACTGTTTTAGTAGAATTACATACAAGTGTCTGAGAGCATAGATGGGGAAACTCAACAACTACTTGAACTTTCCTTGATGTGTCCCTCATTGCTTCCACAGAAGAATTGGAAGTGAAACATGAGTTATTAGTCTTAGAAAGGAAGTACATAGAAGCACACACAATAAACTTGTAAGAGCTTCAAGTGTAACAATAGATATATTTACAGATTGTTCAAAACCTGCTGAAAAATAATACCAACAAAGTTTATTAGTTTCAAGCCATTTTAGTTTTTGTCACTTGTCACTGAGTTAAGAATAACATACTATTTGTGAACATAAAAAACGATACAGGGGCACCTGGGGGCCTCTATCGGTTAAGCGTC
The DNA here is from genome assembly GCF_018350155.1 of Leopardus geoffroyi. Lineage (NCBI taxonomy): Eukaryota > Metazoa > Chordata > Mammalia > Carnivora > Felidae > Leopardus > Leopardus geoffroyi. Next base: position 144,022,025 of record NC_059332.1, read on the forward strand.
CAACTTTTGATTTCAGCTCAGGTCGTGATCTCATGGTTTGTGAGATCTGTGCTGTGAGCATGGAGCCCACTTGGGATTCTCCCTGTCTCTGCTCCTTCTCTGTTCCTACATGCACTCTCAGTCTCCCCCCCACCCCCCTTCTTTCTCACACACACAACACACACACACAGAGTAAATAAACTTTTTTAAAAAGGGTCAATATAATATAGGGACACCTGGGTGGCTCATTCGGTTGAGTGTCCCAACACAGCCTGCTTGGGATTCTCTGTTTCCCTCTCTGTCCCTGCCCTGCTTGTGTGTGTGTGTGCGCCCGCGTGCTTTCGCTCGCTCGCTCTCTCAAAAATTGAAAAGGGCGGAGGGGGACAATATAGTTTTTCAAGTCCAGAAAGCTTAATAACCTGAAATTTCAGTTACTATATGACTATATTATAATCCACACACATTAGCATTATGAGAGCTTAAAGTAATAATCGTGCAGTTTTTGGCATGTTTACATTGAATAGGTTAAAAACAATATAGTCAGGACTTTGTCAGTGTGTTACAGTATAGACAGATGCAAATAATGAAGCTTCCCATGTTCTGGGAGATGGATTGGACAAGAATAATGTAATCCCATGTAGGATGAGGTGGCTGTGGGCCACTCTAACACCACTGTGATCAAGAACACATTAGGATAGAAACTAAAGACTAGATGAATTTTTTTTGCCTTTGTTTTTTTTATTCTTGACAGAGGCAGTCGGAACTTTATTTGGGTAGGTCAGGTTGATCTTGAAATTATATATCCTAATGTTTGGGGATTTTTTTTTTCTTCTAATCATCAGCTAATGACGTAACTGGGTTAAGAGAGTCTGAAGAAAAACTAAAGCAACAACAGCAAGAGTCTGCCCGCAGGGAAAACATCCTAGTAATGCGACTGGCTACCAAGGAGCAAGAGATGCAAGAGTGTACTGTGAGTATTTCAAGTGGTTTAAGTCTTTTGGCGAAATTGGGTTTTAGTCTGCATTATGACATGTATTCGTAGTTAGCGAATTTTATATACTTGCTCGTAAGTATAAACGCACATTTTTGTTGAGATAGATCAGCTTCATGCTATAAATATGCAAATTGTAAAATCTTGGGCGATCACCCTGTTGTCGGATTTGGTCGGATTTGAAGTTTTTTTCAATGGCCAGGAAGTTCAAAGTTTTCAGTTATTTTCCATGATACAATAATCAGCATATTGATTCAGATGTTTTTTAGTAGGTTGGTATCTGAGAGTATAAGGAGCATTTGCTCCTTTCTAAGCAAGCTGTTTCTCCTCTGCTCTCTTTACCTCTCTGTGCATAAAAAAACTTCTTCCTGGTATCAGCAACCTCTGCCATGTCTGCTTTTAATTGTTAATAGCTTTCATTTGTACACAGATCTGAAATCCATTGACATGTTTGATCATTTAGGTCTGGTTGGATTTAGGTTCGATTTTACGCTGTCTTCAGTAGTCTCAGTTATTCCTTTTTATTTAGTGTTTGTATATATGTTATGTAAAATAGAGGTAGCTCTATCTATGTTGTTACTAATTTTAAAAATCTGAAATTTCTTAAAATTTTATGTATTTAAAGTAATCTATCTTTACACCTGACGTGGGGCTCAAACTCATGACCCTGAGATCAAGTTGCATGTTCTTCCAACTGCCAGACAGGCAGCCTGAAAATCTGAAATTTTCTTGAATTCTTTTGTGTAATCTCCATTGGTCTGATACATTGTTTATTAAATCTAATGCAAAAGATAATATTCTGGTCACTGGAGACTCTGATCATAAATGGGACACAGTCCTATTCCTAGTTGTTTTCTCACTAATAAAATGTTTTTCAGGGTTCAGTCACAGTCCTTTTACTTCCTGTAAAGTTTGTTTTCTCGGTAATCACACACCTTCACTTTCTATATTTTCATCTCTTGATCACCCCCCACCTTTGGCTGTATTTTTTACCTGGACACTTGGTTTCAAGAAGTCTCACCAATAGTTTGAATATAATTTTCTTTTCTTTCTTTTTTTTTTTTTTTAATGCTTGTTTACTTATTTATTTTTTTTAACGTTTATTTTTGAGACAGAGAGAGACAGAGCATGAATTGGGGAGGGCCAGAGAGAGGGAGACACAGAATCTGAAACAGGCTCCAGGCTCTGAGCTGTCAGCACAGAGCCCGACGCAGGGCTCGAACTCACGGACCGTGAGATCATGACCTGAGCTGAAGTCGGCCGCTTAACTGACTGAGCCACCCAGGCGCCCCAATGCTTGTTTATTTTTGAGAGAGACAGAGCAGAGCGCAAGTCGGGGGAGGAGCAGAGAGAGTGGGAGAGGGAGGCATAGAATCCAAAGCAGGCTGCCGGCTCTGAGCTGTCAGCACAGAGCCCAACGCGGGGCTCGAACCCACGAACCGTGAGAGCATGACCTGAGCCAAAGTCAGGCACTCAACTGACTGAGCCAGCCACCCAGGCGCCCCTAATTTTCTTTCTTTATAGGTAACACCCCAATCTCAAAACTCTTAAATTCTTTTCTCCTTTTTTTGATACTAAGGATTCTAGATTCTACCTAGTTTTGGGTCAGTTTGCATGGCACTGTGCCAGATGCTTATACATGCAATGGAAGAATCTTATCTGCAAGATACAAACTGCTGGTAGAGTGTGATTGGAGGGTGCCAGTGCTAATACCTCCTAGCACCAGTGTGTCTTGAATTCTTTCTTGAGCCCTACTCTTGACATCCTAGTTCATGTACCTTTTTTTAACGATGGTTAGATGACACGAAATAGGTGGCAGTGCCTTAACCATATGTGTTGTCATGCCCGAGGGCCTCTTCCATCCTTGTCAAGTGAGTGCTCCTTTCATACAACACCTAGGTCACATACTTCTTACTGCTTGCCTAGACAGTATATACTGTTGACTCACTTCTATTGTTCTCCAGCTATGCTATGGCACAGACAGTTTTGGTAACATCATGCCTGATCAGAGCCTTTGGTGATGCTCATTTACCCTTTTGTCTTCTCATCCTAGGTTTTTAAGGTTATTTCAACTAGAATCTAACCATTTCCAGTCATACTTTTTTTAATAGTTTTCCCCTTCACATGTCAGCTGAACCAGCTCGTTTTCAGTTAGTTACAGAGTAAGATTTTGCAGAAAGGGTGGTAGGAACAAAAGCATAAGGAAAGGATAAGATTATCTATGGCAGATGAGGGCAGTTCACTTTGTAAACCTAAATAGTAACTATGTCCATCTCGGAGAGGCATGTTTTCTTAGGGATCACAGTGGGTGATATGTGCTGTATGACATGCTTTGTTCCTGTTCAGTTATCTTAACAACTGGTCTTATGTTAAATAAGCAGCTGCACTTTTTTGTTTAAAATGAGTGACTTTAAGGAGCACCTGGGTGGCTCAGTTGGTTGAGCATACAACTTTGGCTCAGGTCATGATCTTGCAGTTCGGGAGATCGAGCCCAGCATAGGGCTCGAGCTGCTGCAGCGCAGAGCCCACTTTGGATCCTCTGTGTTTCCCCCCCACCCCTGTCCCTCTCCCACTCATGCTCGCTCTCTCTCAAAAATAAAACGTTTTTTAAAAAATGAGTAGCTTTTGGGGCGCCTGGGTGGCTCAGTCAGTTGGGCATCCAACTTCGGCTCAGGTCGTGATCTTACGGCTCGTGAGTTTGAGCCCCGTGTCGGGCTCTGTGCTGACAGCCTGGAGCCTGCTTCAGATTCTGTGTCTCCTTCTCTGCCCCTCCCCTGCTCGTGCTGTGTCTCTCTCTCTCCCTCTCTCTCAAAAATAAACATTCAAAAAAAATTTTTTTAATGAGTAACTTTAAGAAATCTCCTTACGCTAAATAAAAAAATTACCTCTGTTTGCTCAGTGAAATATATATTCCAATATATATATTTCCAATCCACATAGCATATTTGTACTTTCTGCTAAATTTTGGTAGAAATTAGCAGCTTATAAATTGTTTACTTTAATCCTATTTTAAGTGTTAGCGTGCAGCAGGATCTTGAACCAAAACTACTTTGGGTGTGAAGAAAGTGATGCATTTAATGCTAATAAACTGTATTTCATATTTTAGAAATGTAATGTTAGTGTGCTAGTAATAGTACAACTGGAGTCGAAATTGAAGGTTTCATATGTAAGTAGAAGGGTTCTGGTGTGGTGGAAAAAGCCCCAGACTGGGAGTCAGGAGGCTTGAGAACTAGATTCTAGTCTCCATTCTGGCACTGAACTGTGTATCCGTGGACATTTGCCTTATTTAATTTCAAAAATGAGCAGTTTGGATTTGGTCAGTCACCTTCCACCTATATAATTCTGTGATTCATATCTACTCAGAAGGAAAAAAATGAATATATACTTTATTTTCACTTGAGGTATTTATAAAGCTGTAATACCACCTCATAAATATAAGCACGGTGTATTCTTAAATTTGGAAATACAAATGTGTATTTTAAGTTATAATCTTGTACTTGGTATATTTTTAGGAGACCTATACATAGAATAATTTCCACAGATACAAATAAACTACTCTTAGATAATATTTTAAACTTGGCAATTTTCTAGGGGTGTCAATATTTTTAGTAAATATAACTGATTTTTTGTATCCTTTGGTTGCGAAGTAAGATACAGCCTCTTTAAAGATTCCAAATATGGAAATGCAATTGTAGCCTTAATTCCTACATGGGGTAACCTTAAATAGTTGTTTACAATTTATACTTTTTCTAGAGGATGTTAAGATTAAAGGAGGAAGGATTTAATAAATTGGTAAATTCTGTGAACAAAAGGGGTTTTACGCCACTGTCTTGTGTATATTTTCTTTGATTTGGTAGTAATTGTTTCTTTTACTTTGTACAGACTCAAATCCAGTACCTCAAGCAAGTCCAGCAGCCTAGCGTTGCCCAACTGAGATCAACAATGGTAGACCCAGCGATCAACTTGTTTTTCCTAAAAATGAAAGGTGAACTGGAACAGACTAAAGACAAACTGGAACAAGCCCAAAATGAACTGAGTGCCTGGAAGTTTACGCCTGATAGGTAAACAAATCATACTCCCCAGTCAAGACTTCCCTGACAGTCCCACTGCGAGAAAGCTGTGGTGGGACAGCCAAGTACTCGTTTCCACACCAAGACTCAGACTTTTTGAGCCAAAAAAAGCCACATTCTTACACTATCCAGCTTGTAATGGTTAATGTAAAACTTACCAGATGAACCTTGTGTTTCAGCTTTTTTCTCTTCCCCCTCCCCTTGCTTCAGAGGCCTGATGGCGTCGGACTATTCCGAAGAAGTGGCCACCTCCGAAAAATTCCCCTTCTAGAACATGTAGACACTTGAGAAATGTTTCTGTTTGAAGAAAATAGAGGGAGAAACAGAAGTCTTAAGTCTGTGGCACACTGTGTCTTCAGACAGTTTGGAGGAATGAAAACCTAGAGATTTAAAATCATGAATTGAACATGTAAAATTCCAGTAAAATGTAAAAATGGAATATGCATCGCTCTTAACCTTGAGCATAGTGACTTAGAGACACTGTATATCAGTTTTGCCAATAAGACTGTGGACTTCGTGATTGTTGTTGAACTTCTGGGTCAAAACTCAAATGAGGTGAATTTTGCCTTTAAAGAGCTTCATTTGCTAAGGAACCAACTTAATAGTCGTGAGAGAATCAAATAATAGATGTCAGTACAAGTAGTTCATAACCGTTTAGTTTGGGGCTCTATATTACTTGATTGAGCCTTAAATCAATGTGGGTTTAATCAATGGTTTGTTCTTTGAATTCTTGCTAATGCTGTAGATAATCTTATTGAGGACTGTACAAACATAAAGGTGTGGTATCAAACTTCAGGTTGAAACTGTTTGAAGCATTATGAACATTCATTTCACTACTAGATTGTATAAGGATATTGGCTGTGATGAGACTCACCGCGTTATTTTTTTCAGTAGTGAAATTAAATCCCCATTCCATTCAACAGGCACATGTTGAAAGAGTATTGTCGTTGGTGTTAATGGGGGAATGTGTTTCCTTCATTGTATTTGGGGCCTTTTGTATTGCACTCTTGATATTAAATTAAATGTGCCTTGAAGTAGTTGGTTTTTTTTTTCTTTTTTCTTTCTTTTTTTTTTTTTTAAGTTCAAGGAATACTATGATGATTTTGTTGTACTTTTAACATTTTGATTTTGGGGGGCTGTGGAGAGCAGATTGATTTTGGAAAAATTGTTGCCATGCTCTTCAAGGTGAAGGAAAAGGCTCTGTGTCACATTTTTAAAGACCTACTTTTTTCCAGCTGGTATCATAAAAGACAAGGAGACTTGACACTTGTTACTTTTTGACACCTTGTCCCAGGGTATTGCAGTAGAAGTTAATGTGGGACAGCTTCACAGGGTGCCTGCCAGAAGATTGGGGAAATAATGTATTGGAACTGTGGGCTGGCCTAAGTGAGACATTTTGTGAATTGAAAAAAAGGTATAGTGATCATTTCTAGCAAATTCATTTGATCATTTAGATAAATGAGGCATTATTTCTTCATGCTTCCATCCAATCCTGGAGGTGAATTTTTTTCGTCAGATCATTCTCTAAGTCACCAATGAGAATTTTCACTTGGTGATAATGGAGTCTAAGATGAGTGGAAGATAAATGTTCCAGATTGTCCCAACGCTTAAGTGCAGTTTTAACAAGGGTGACTTAAGTTCTCTCTTAACCATTCAAATCAATTGTAAGTATCTTATATGTTTGTGCTTTAGGGAACTGATTGTGGGGCAGAGGGTGGGTTGAAGAAGTGGTTTGTGTGATTTTACAGCAAGAAAATCCGCTTCTAAAATTCTCACTATTTGTGGGGTTGGAGGGTAAGTAAACAAAAGTGTGCCGCATTAAGGCATTTGTATATATTTTATGCCATTTAAGATCACAGTAGAAATGGCCTACGTACTTTTAGTAGGTCAAGAAATAATTCATAAAATGTATTATTAACATGTACTCAAATTTTATTAGCTAGCATCCTTCTTTACTGCTTAGGTAAGAGTCATTGTGAGGTCTGTGGGGGTTTTTCTCTGTGGGGTTAAAAATATTTTTTTAATAAGATAATACATGCTCATGTATAAAATTGGAACAGCATGAAGAAAGGTGGAGACAAAAAATGAGAGTCCCTTCTGGATGTGACCTTGCCATTCCCCATTGTGTTCTCCAGGAACAGTAACCACTGTTAAATTTCTTGGGTATCATCAAGATCGTTTCTATGCACATACAGTCATTTTATATACATTGATTTTAAACAAATGTGAACGTACATACACGATTGCAGCTTGGTGTCCCCCTCCCCCTAACACACACACACAGTTTATCCCTTGCACGTTTTTTTCATTCTTTTATTAGATTACTTCATTTTTAATGGGTACATAATATTTCCATTGTATTAATAAATCATAATTTATTTTAATCACCTGTAAGTGAATTTTTGTTCTGTAAAGAATAGGGTATAAATGGTACTATAAATACATCATTAACTTGAAACAGTGCTTATTAATCAGTGCTGTGTCTGGAGTAATTCAAATAGAATGGGTTATGGGTCCCCCCCCCCCCATTTTCCTATTCTGTTTTAATTTTGAAAGAGAAAGATTCTCTAAATTATCTTCTTTGCTTTAGTTGAAATACTTCATACATGTAACAGTGCATATATTTTAGAGTATTTAAGAGAGGTATATTTCAGTTATTTTGACAGTTCTGTTTTGCATTTAATCATTTAGGCAATTGTGTGTACATGTCTCAGATACCCTGGCCCCCTTCCTTGTGATCATAAAGCAATGTATAGTGTCTGTTCTTTTTTATAAATCTTTCTCTCAAGACTGTTTCCTTTCATATTTTCTTTGGGATTATTTGATTTTTAGGAATGGGTTATGGGGCAGGGCGGGGGGTGTAATTAAAGAAAATTATTCCAAAGACAGTTATTGGTAATTGAACTCTTACCATTTTGGAGGATGTAATGAACACAATATAAATCTCACATGACATGGTAAAATGGTAAAGTGTTTTAAGACTTGTTTCAGTAATCACTAATTTTAGAAGTGATAGGATTATCTTAGAACAGGCATTTATTAAAAGGTATGACCATAAAGGAAGCATTTTTTCTACTAGAATTTGTGGTACTTTATACGAGGTTAAGTCAGGTCACAAGTTAATGTATTGGTTTTACCAGTAGTCTTTTTTTTCTAATCTTTATTAAATTCACGTAGGATTTTCAGGTTAGTTGGAAAACACTGAAGCTATAGACTTTGTAAGAAAACAAACTTGGGAGCGCGGGCAGGGCGTGGGAGGAGCGCGCTGCCTGACAGTGGTGCCCGTCTTTTAACTCCTCACTGGATTTCTAAACTCTTGTTCAGTGGAAGCCAAAGTCGGAGGGTACTGATGGGAAATGAGGGGGAGTCTGGAGCTACAGTAGCAATGAGCAAGAACACCAGCTAATAGAGTTACGATAGAGAGAATAAAACCCTTAGCAAGTGCTTTCATCTGAGGCTGCTCCGAGCAGCAGTAACCCAGGTTTCACTGTACCACAGAGAAAGTTAATTTACGAACTTTTGCTTAAATTACCCCTGAATTAGGGTAGAGTATATACAATGGATAAAAAACACTAGAACACTGAGTCAAAGAATGAGAATCACTTACAAAATGCTCTCATAACTTACTTTTTAAATATTTTGGGGACAGAACGAGGAGGGTGCAGAGAGGGGAGGGGACAGAGGATCTGAAGTGGGCTCCTGTGCTAACAGCACAGAGCCCGATGAGGGGCTCAAAGTTCCAAACCATGAGGGCATGACCTGAGCTGAAACCGCAAGTCGGCCGCCTAACCTATTGAGCCACCCAGGCACTCCACAAAATGCTCTCATTTAAAAAGTCTGAAGGCTTATATAATAGGATATGATGCATTGTGAAGTAATGTATCAGGCAAGTGAAAGCCCCACTAAAGGAAGGAAAGGACAGGAAATGTCAGCAAAACATTTTTTTTAACCCATTAAGTCTTTCTGAACTTAACGCCATCACAAGAATACCAGACCATCCCTGTGGAGCATGCGACTCTTGATCATGGGGTCGTGAGTTCAAGCCTACTTGGGTGTAGGTGTAGAGCCTACTTAGTTAAAAAAAAAAAAAAAAAAAAAGTTAAAAATATCAGACTGTCTTTATTCAAGTGTCAGGTAATATCACAATTATGTATTTAAATCAGATCCCTTTAGAAGTGATCATTTCTATTATTGAGGCTAAAGAAAAGCTGTAAAGTTTTATTGAAGACTGTTATTAAGGCGTTTGATTGCATTTTTGCAGTTGCTGTGTATGTGTGTGTAGTCTTTGTGGAGTGTTGCACTGGGCCTTGGTAACTAATTTGTGGAAAGTTTGGTACCCCTAATATGGCAGATATTTACATCAATGTTATTTGTGATAAGTAATCCCAATCTTAGTTTTCTGTTCTAAAGATAACCTATTAAACATGAATAAAATCTTAACCACATATCAATATTGAATTTTTTTTTAATTTATGTTTACAGTTGAAGATAGCTCAGAAGTATATAATAAAGAAGTTAAATGAAGATTAGTGAATGGAAATAGTCTTAACGGGTTTTTTTTTAACGGCTCCTTAAAAACAGTTACTGAATATGCCTCACTTACTGCAGTAAACCTTCTTGTGAGAACAGCTTGTTAAGAGGCATCCTCATCAAATGCTGTTTTAGCAAGAATAAATGTACTCTGCTTATGATACTGCCTTTACCTTTTCAAGAACTTTACTGTTCCAAGCTAAGTACCTTAGTGTTTTCTTAATACTGATACATCTGAGATGTGTGTTAATTAACTGGTTTGTTTCTATTACAAATGATAAATTGGGATGAAAATAGATACCAGAATTAATTATTAGTGTAATAGAAGATGTGGCCATTTGGGTACTTTTTGTTTAGGGTTTATTTTTGCTGCTGTATTGGCAAAATACTGAAATGCAGAAGATGGACGTGTTCCAGAAGAGAAGATGGTAATTATAGGGAGGCATCTGCTGTGACAGTTACATTCTGTACGTGTTACATCTATTGCTGTAATAATTGCAAGTAAACAAGGTTGTAGAAACTTGTCTTCATTTTGTGATGGATGGCTCTTTCCTTTGCAGCCAAACAGGCAAAAAGTTAATGGCGAAGTGTCGAATGCTTATCCAGGAGAATCAAGAACTTGGAAGGCAGCTGTCCCAGGGACGTATTGCACAACTTGAAGCAGAGTTGGCTTTACAGAAGAAATATAGTGAGGAGCTTAAAAGCAGTCAGGATGGTAAGGGGATTTTTGAAAAGTTTGGTTAAATTTGCACTGGCTTTAAAAAACTTGCCAGGCATGAATATTATAGATTAGGTTCTGTATGTGCTAATCTCTGCCAGTATTCTATAAAATTACAAATGAAACATTTCTAGCTGGGGCACCTGGTTGGCTCTGTTGGTGAAGCATCCGACTCTTGGTTTCAGCTCAGGTCATGATCTCCAGGTTTGTGAGTTCAGGCCCCACATTGGGCTCCTTGCTGACAGGAAGGAGACTGCTTAGAGTTCTCTCTGCTCCTCCCCCACTCACTTGTTCTCTCTCTAAATAAACTTAAAAAAAAAAAAAATTTCTAGTTGAGTAGCAAAGCCATTTTAATTTTAGCGGTCCCCCTCCTCCTAATTGTTTACTGTGCAAATTTCGAGAAGTTTTTGGTTTTGGAGGGGTGGAATTTGGTGAAACATAAGGCTGTACGTAGACAAATTTAAAGTCAGTGTTTTTAAAAGGGGGTTATCTCCATTTAACCAATTTCTCTGTAAGTGTAAATCTTGGAGGTATTTGGCTATTTCCAGTGGTCTAAATATAAAGAATTGATTGTACCTGTTAAGGTCCTGTTTAGTGAATAAGATGTAACTTTTTTTTGGAAAGAGAAAGAATGAGCATGAGCTCTGGAGGGGCAGAGAGGAGAGAGAGAATGAATAAGAATCTTAAGTAGTCTCCATGCCCAACTTGAGCCTGATGTGGGACTCAGTCTACTGACGATGAGATCATGACCTGAGCCGAAATCAAGAGCCAGACACTTAAGCGAGTCACCCAGGTGCTGCTAAACATGTAATGTAATACTTAAATTTGCTAAAGGTAAACTTAATTCAGTCTCTGTCTCTGCCCGAATTCAGTCTCTGTCTCTGCCCGCCTCCCCCACACCTTGTGTTTTTTTTTTTTTTTTTTTTGGCAAGTGTAGCTGCATCTGTTCTGTTTCTCTTCTCTTTGAAGAAGGATGAATAGTACCTAAAATATCTCACCAATGAAAACTAAATTGAGAATTAGTATATTTGACAGTTAATTGTGAAGATCAGTAGTCAGTGTAGTATCTTTTAAAGTATCTTTTCATAGTGATAGTTGTTAGCTCTTACTGTTCGTAAACATACAAAATAGATTTCAGTATAGTAGTGAAGGACTTTTTCCTCTCCCAAGGCTTTTTAGGATTTAATGGACATGTGTATTTTATCAGTTTTCAAGAGTTATTTTCTCTAATTTTTTTTGGATGTGGGACAGTCCTTTGTTATAGCATAGGCCTCTTTGGAGTGTTAGAGTAGAGGACCCACTGTTTCCTAGGGCTGAACCTGCTGTGGAGCTGAGACAGACACTGATTAGGAGAATAAGGAGTAAGGGGACTGGCCATGTGGGCCCAGAGGTAAACCCATGTGGAGTGGATTTTGTGGGCTATAATGAGTTGTATATGGCTAGATGGCTTGGGTCCGTTGGAACTTGGTTGCTTTATAGATATTTTAAGCAAGTCTCCCCCACCCCTACTTCCACCCCAAACAAACTCATTCTTGAATGACTATTTTTAAATTCTAAGCAAAAGCTTGAAATAGTTTGTGAGTTTTAGACTTGTATTTGTTCACTTAAACATTTATTGACTGCCTAGCTTTGTGGCAGGCGCTAAGCAATATTTTAAAATCTGTTTTCAGAGATATTAAAGTAGGTTTGACTCTCCTTTGCACAGAACTGAATGACTTCATCATTCAACTTGACGAAGAAGTCGAGGGTATGCAGAGCACCATTCTAGTTCTTCAGCAACAGCTGAAAGAGACGCGTCAGCAGTTGGCTCAGTACCAACAACAGCAGTCTCAGGCTCCAGCCCCAAGTACCAGCAGGACTACACCTTCCGAGCCTGGAGGACAGGCGGAGGCCACAGGTAAAGACTGCAGCCGGCTGGCCAACGGACCAAGTAATGGCAGTTCCTCCCGGCAGAGGACGTCTGGGTCTGGATTTCACAGGGAGGGGGACACAGCCGAAGATGACTTTCCTTCTTCTCCAGGGAATGGGAATAAGGCCTCCAACAGCTCAGAGGAGAGAACTGGCAGAGGAGGTGGTAGTTACGTAAATCAACTCAGTGCGGGGTATGAAAGTGTAGACTCTCCCACGGGCAGTGAAAACTCTCTCACACACCACTCAAATGACACAGACTCCAATCCTGACCCTCAAGAGGAGAAAACAGTGAGTGGGAAAGGTAACCGAACTACGGGTTCCCGCCACGTTCAGAATGGCTTGGACTCAAGTGTAAATGTACAGGGTTCAGTTTTGTAATATTTTTTCCAACAAATTTTTATACAGTGTCATTTAATTTGGGAGAGGATACTGTCCGGAAAATTAACGCATACTTTTGTCACAATTTGCCTTTTTTTTGTGGGTGTGGTTTTTTTTTCTTTTCCTCCCCGCCCCTCCCCCCCTTTGCTTCAATACCTCTGCCACTTTGGAAATTGTAACAGTTAATTACCTTGAATGTTGCTAAAAGGACATTTTGTGTAGGGTCAAGTTATTTTTATATGAGTTAATGTGAAGTTGTAAATGGAAATCTTTCCCTAAAGTATAACACAATGCTGTCTGTATAAATCTGTGTCTATCCTAGAACCTGTGCTGTGTACGGGCATTCTTCCTCATGCTGTTATTATACTTATGCACCATTCAGACTTGTTAGAGTAGATGTGGGTTTATGACTGCCAAGTTTGCCCAGTACAGTAGTTTTTCACTAAAAGCTGGACTTGCTGATGGAGTCCTAGAGTAGTTTCAGTGTTAGATACAGTTTTTTCCACCACCTTACATCTGTGCATTTTCTCTTTAGGTGACTGAATGTTTAAGAAATTTGTGTGCATAGTTACTCAGTTTTTATGAACTGTTGTATCCTGTTAATGCATATTGCTCTGTGACTCCAGTATATCTTACCTGTACTGACCAAACCTAAATAAAGATTTTTATTGTAACCGCTTGCATTAGTTTTTTTTTATTTGCGTGTGTGTTTTTAGCATTTATTTTCATTGAATTGCTGAAGTTCTACTCCTAATTCTTCAACATACCACAAAAGTGAAACTTCAGTTCATGCATTGATTTTGATTGTGCACTTAATTTTTAAAAAATGTATTCTTTGGGGTGCTTGGCTGACAGTTGCTGGAGCATGTGACTCCTAGATCTCAGGGTTGTGTGTTTGAGCCCCACACTGGGTATAGATTCTACTTAAATAAAATCTTTAAAAAAACAATATGCATTGTTTTGCAAGATAAACGTGGAATTTAGGACTGTAAATGTTTTTTCTGACTTGTAAAAGTAATTATAAAATATTCACATATACGAAAAATTTTATAAAGAAGAAAATCAGTTCCTTAAGTGTGTGTTAGGTTTTAGTTGAGAAGTAGACTTTGTTTTTGTGAGATGATTTCAGGTCACTAGGGTATCTGTAGTAGTCAGTGATGTTTGTTTGAAAACACTGGCCACTGCTACTGATACTAATAATATGTCTACTGATATATCAAAGTCTGTGTTATAGAATGGTTTTAGAATCTATAGTTTTTTACATATATGTGGTTGAGAGGAAATGTGATTACCGACGAAAGCAAGCTACTGTTTTAGATATTTCTTGTAATACAATCAAGGAACCTCAGAAGTGGAATTAGGACACCCGAAACGGAGGTACAGCTTATTTGAATATAAGCCCTGTGTTTTTGCTCGCTCAACTGGCATACAGGTGTATCTTGTCTTCATTGGTGTATTTAAGATGCTACACTTTGTGACTTTTCGTTAGCCTTTTGTGCGGTCTCAAATCCTACACAATTTTAAATACATTTACTTAGGATAATTTGACATTTTGGTGTGTATTAAAATACTAGGGGCGCCTGGGTGGTTCACTCGGTTAAGCGTCCGACTTCAGGTCATGCTCTCACAGCTTGTGGGCTCGAGCCCCGCATCTGGCTCTCTGCTGACAGCTCAAGAGTCTGGAGCTGCTTCGTATTCTGTGCCTGGCTCTCTCTCTCTGCCCCTCCCCAGTTCACGCTCTTTCTCTCAAAAATAAATGTAAAAAAAAAAAAAAAATTTTTTTAATACTAAATATTCCCTGGATTTATGAAGTACTTTTGACTTCGGTTTTTCTTAGGTACTTTTTTAACCTTGCCATTTTAAAGAAAAATGGAATTTCCTTTGAGGTTCTGTAATCCTTGGTGTATAATAGGAAATAAACTTTTCAACTAGTGATAGAATTTTATAACTAAATTTAACATAGAACGGTTATATGTCATTACCAATTTTCAAGTTTCTGATGCATCTGTGTTAGTTAGAACTTGGGATTGTGCAAAGTCAGTATTTTTCATTTTGGGGATTGGATGCTGTATTTGCTGGTATGACTATGATAAGAGAGGTGGTAAGTCTTAATCCAGTTCAGAGCATGGCCTGGCCTCTGGAGCTAATGGCTTTGAATCCTGGCTTTACCACTTACTACCTGCTTCAAGACTGGGAAAACTGCATTCTCTTTCGGTGGCTCAATTTTTGCCTGTAAGTTAAATGAGCTAGGGGCACCTGGGTGGCTCAGTCGGTTAAGTGTCCAACTTCGGCTCAGGTCATGATCTCACGGTTCGTGAGTTCGAGCCCTGCGTCGGGCTCTGGGCTGACAGCTCCGAGCCTGGAGCCCGCTTCAGATTCTGTGTCTCCCTCTGCCTCTCCACTGCTTGCACTCTCTCACAATGTCTCAAAAATAAATAAAGATTAAAAAAAAAATTTTTTTTTAAACGAGCTAATACACGTAAAGTGCTTACAGTGGTGCCAAGTACATGGTGCCTTCTCAGTAAATGTTAGTCCTAAGTTCTCGAAGTTCCAGTTCTGATGACAGACCATTTCCCTTGATGAGGTTATTTCAAATATAAATTTGTATTTGGATAGTTCCCACTGGAAGAGAAAAGATCGTAGCTTACACTAAGTGTGTAAGGTCTTGGGTGTAAAGGTGAAAAGCTGCCTGTGTTTACTTCTTGTTAAAAGTGTATTCCTTCTCTTTAAGTGGGATAAGTGGGAGTACTGAAGCGTTTTTTAGACAACCTCCAGTAATGGAGAATCTGCCATTTGGCAAAAACTCGAGTACTGCCAAAGAAGGTTAATTGTAAGTGCAGTCAACTTGGATAAAGCTGAAGGTTAGTAAAGTTTTGATGTCTCTACTTTAGCATCACTCTGAAGAGAATTGTACTATGAAGATAGCAAAAAGTGCCTGAACGTTTTTTTGATACCTGTTGAGTACTTACATGCCAGAAACTGACAAGTAATTTTTTTAATCTGCATTTTTATCATCACCCCCATGAGAAGAGGCAACTGGTCATTTTACAGAACAAGAAATGGGGTTTGAGGGGCGCCTGGGTGGCGCAGTCGGTTAAGCGTCCGACTTCAGCCAGGTCACGATCTCGCGGTCCGTGAGTTCGAGCCCCGCGTCGGGCCCTGGGCTGATGGCTCAGAGCCTGGAGCCTGTTTCCGATTCTGTGTCTCGTTCATGCTCTGTCTCTCTCTGTCCCAAAAATAAATAAACGTTGAAAAAAAAAAAAAAAAAAGAAATGGGGTTTGAAAGGGTTAAGTGGTCACCCAAGGATTGCTAGGTATTAGATCTGCCCCGTAGGGCGCCGTCATCAAAGCTTCCTGGGCAATACCCACCTCCAAAGCTAGGAGCAAAAGTTTGATTCCTAAAGCCTGGGCTTGGGGCTGTGTCATCCTGCTAGTCCTCGGTGGGAGAAGGAGCTGTGCTTGAGCGGAGGGTGATGGTTCCCAAGCGGTCAGAGAGGCTGCTGCGTCAGGTATGTAGGAGCAGGCAACAACCACAGGACCCAGCAATGCACTGATGGTGAAAATACAAATTATAAAGATTTGTAGTATGTAGTTGAAGACACTGGGTGAAGTAAGAGGGTTTCATTAAGAATAGTATTTTAGAAGTGGCTAATATGTCTTTTGAAGGTGATACCAGTTTGTGGACAAGAGGAACGAAAACATTTCGCAAAGGTCTGGCATTGTTGGAAGTGTACCAGTTGCCACCTGCTCACAGAAGTTTCCGTGGACACTGCTGCTGGAGAACAGAAATGTCACAGCGCTTGGTACAGAGGGCTCACTTCCTTCTCTTGGCCTTGGCTGCAGTTGAGAAAACTGACCACTCCAGTTTCTGGGACATTTCTGCAAACATCATGCGAAGGCATTCTTTCTCTCAGATACTCCTTATTTCTCATTCGTAGCAGTTTGTCCTCTAGACCAGTCTTTACCCCCCTGCTCTTCTCTGACGACACTTTCTTAGGAGTTCATTTATCCCTGTGGTCATAATGAACCCTTTTCACAATCCCGGATAACATCATCATCTTTGGTCTGGAGCCACCATGGAGGAGTTGTGCCAAGAAAGAATTGAGTCACCCCTGTTGCGGAGTGTACAGCAAATGAGCTGTGGCCAATCTGCAGTGGTGGTTCACTGCCCCCTTCAGACCAACTGGGGAGCTTGCTACAGGGGAGGTTTGGGGGTTCTGCCCTCTAGCTTAAATCTGGCCTGCACTCCTGCAACCCTCTTTGTGAAACTTCACCAAGAATGGCTCCAAGGCCCCTTCAGGAGAAACTGGCTGAGGAGCGCTGCTGTAGCAGTGGCCCCTCGCTCACACGTGGAGATTATGGTGGCTACCCACCCATTCCTCACCGGCCCAGGTAGCGTATGATCCTTGATCTAGATGCAATTTTTAAAATGATTCTCTTGCTCTCCTTTTGCCTATTCATTATTCTTAGTTCCTATCTGGTCCATGCAAAGCTCTGAGTAGAGCTTGATGCGCAACTATAATGAGGACTCCCCTGAAAACAGGTGCTGTGTGGCGCCTCAACAGAAGCAATCAATTACCCTCTCAATTTTTGCTCTTAACTTGGTTCTTGATAGAGCCTTCAGGTGGGAAACAGCTGGATACATTCCTTGCATCCAGAAGAATATATTCATATTCATTCACATGTGTTGGGCACGGGACATAAAGAATCTATTCACTCCTATAGAATGCCTGTAATGTGTTAGGACCTGTGCATAAAGCAATATAACAAGATGATTTGTAAAGCTTATGTAGTCTAGTACAGGCGACAGATGAAACTAGGAGTTTTAACATCTGGTAAGAAGATACGTTGGGTAGATGATGTCAAGGGGCACCAAATGCTAGGAAAGATAGGAAAGGTTCCTGAAAGAAGTAATGTCTACATGGAGTGCTCCTCCCCAGTAGGTGGGTTAACAAAAGATAGGTGCATTGCTAATTGAGATTTTCAATAGACAAGAAACAATAAAGTCTGGAAGAGGTAGATACTATCATGAGTTTGGTTTAGATGTGTTAAATTTGATGGGCTTATATGAGATTTTAATGGAGAGGGCATCTGCTCAGGAGACAACTAGGTTAGAGAGAGATTTCACTATGGTCCGCTTATGGTAGTAATTGAAGCCACGGGAGTGAGTGACATTACCCAGAGGGCTAGTGCAAAGTCATAGCCTCAGGGGAATATATTAAGGGACAGTCAAAGCAAGTCCACAAAGGAGACTGGGTAGCCAGAGATGTAAGAAGACACTGGGATAGAACAGAGTATGAAGCCAAGGGACGGGCTCCATACATTTCTTGGACTCACATGTTTGAGGACAGGGAACACATTTCAGACAGGAGGATCTTAGATTTGCTGCTGAGTTCTTAGGGAGGACTGCTGATTCCATCATGATTCCAGACTAAGGATTTCTTCCGACGGAAACGGTGTTATCCAAGCTTTTCCTACCTTACCTGTGGGGTCTGTGCTCCAGCTATTTCCTTCTCTGGTTCATTTGGCCCACTTACATACCTTTGCAAGGCCTTAATGTAGATTCCCAGGATCTAATAAGTATTTCATCTACTTGAAAACTCTTCAGGATTCTCCAGGCTTGGCAGCAGTTTCCCTTCCACAACATTGTGACAAAGTCCTCTTGCCCCATTGTTCTCAACAAGCTGCACTACTTCCCTAGAAACCCCTTTCCTTCCTGCCATATTTAGGTTGTTTCTCTTTGATTCCTCAAACTTCTAAAAAAAACAAAAACAAAAACAAAAACAAAAAACCTTCCTACTAGAAATTCAGCTTGGATAAACTCAGCTTGGTTCAAAGAAACAATTAAGAAGTCATGTCCCTATAAATGTTCCACTTGAGGTGTTGAGAGCTAGATGACTTTTCATGAAAATAGGGAAGCAAACGCTTTGTAAACTATAAATAAACGTAGCTACATAATGAAAGTAGTATGAAGAAATTAATCAATAAGCAAAAGGCAGGAGGGAACGTTACAGAGAAATAACCATGAGGTTCCTTAATGGGTGATTACACAAAGGAACATTTTTAGAATTAGGTAAAGCCGAGAAACATAGATGACGCACGCTACGAGGAAATTGCTAACACATATAATGCCACGCTTGCCACAATAAAGCGGCCAGTCGAACACACTGTTGTCTGTGTCCATTTGTTATTTTCACAGACGCCGATCATCCTTCGGGAACCCCTGGACCTACTGGGGCTGGACCCCCGGCACTCACACCCCTGCGATGGAGTTACAGGCTCCACCCACGCAGCCTTTGGGGGTTTGCTAAAGCTTTTGGACAATATCATGAAAATTCATGAATACTTATTAGGTAAGTATTAAGTAGCTAGGGTGGATCCGGCGCTGCTCTGAGTGCTAGAGAGAAGACAAAGCAAGACCCCTCTCTGGGAGACTAGACTGCGGGGTGTGTCCAGGAGAAAACCGCCAGACTAGAGGCTGAAAAGTGACCAGAGGGCCCAGGTATTAAGGTTCCTAGATAGCTCTGAAAAATTCTGAGCTTTGCCCAGTCGGAGCTGGGAAGTGGCAAAGGGTTTGTGTTTCACAAGAGTGACCCAGCTTGCTACACGCACCCATTTTCAGATTCTGCCTGTCAACTGAAACGAAATCCTTTGGACGTGTGGGACATTAAGACACCCCTCACACAGACTTCCTCACGCATTCAGCGCGGGGGCTGATCTCCACCCCGCACGAGAGCACGGAGAAGGGTTTGCACGGAGAACCAAGTTAAACCCCCAGTGATAATTATTGGCGCCTAGTTCGGAGAGGAACTGTCGAAGCCACGAGAGCAAAAGCACACAACAGAACCGCCCGCAGGTCGGCAGCTGGCAGGATTCGCGCCCACATTCTCGCCACCGGGATTCGAGTCCTGAGCGAACGTGGGGTACTGTTCTGTCACCCCCACTTTTCACTGACTCGCCAAACACGCCTCCCGCCCCCAAATCAAAGACGTCAAGACAAACTACAACACTGGGGTGTTCAGGTAAGGGTCCGAGGCGGTGGTGATGCGTGTCTGGCTCCAGGGCCCGCGGTCCCGCCCGCTGTCCGGGTCCCCAGCAGCCTAGCCCTCCCCCGCGCCAGCCGTCGCGCCTGCGCAGTGACGCCCGCGGATCGGTGGGCGGGTCTGACTGCGGCTCCGCCCCCTGGAGCGGCCTGTCAGCGGCAGAGCAAGGGTTTGCCTCACTCGCTCGCAGCTCCGGGCCCTCAGCAGCACGAGAGGTTGTGGTGCGGCAGGATGAGTGCAGGTTCCGACCCCGTGGTGATCGTCTCGGCGGCGCGGACCGTTATAGGTAAGTGGCCGGCGGCGGCTAAGCCGCGGGGACTCCGGGACACCTGGGACACCCTGGACTTTGCACCTCGCCCTTCCCGGCCGACCACCCGGCAGCCCCGCCCCGTCCTCGCCTGGTGATGCCCACTCCTCTTCGCGTGCTCTGATTGGATCCCCGGGTAGAACCACCGTGCCGCCTGACTCTCCCATTGGATGGCGAGGGTGGGCGCTCTCTCTCGAGTCCTCTGATTGGCCAGCTCCAGGAGGAGCCATGTCAGCCCTGTGGCCCCAGAGGCGGGGTTGACGGGTGGTCAGAACAGGGTCGCGGCGGTGAATGGAGGTTTAGTGAGAATTGCCGTCCCGCGCTTAGCGCTGTGGACATTTCCAAGCCCTTGGGCGCGTGGGACCGTCGACCCCTTTTGTTAGGGAAGCGTGGGCCGCGCCCATCTGCCAGCGCTTGGGAAATGGATGCGCACGCTTCCCGCAAGTCCGCGGCTTCCCGATGCTCTGGCAGCGTTCCGCGCGAGTCTCGCCTGGGTGAGAGTCACACACGCTCCGCTCTGTACCCTCACGAGCCGCGCTGGACGCCCTCCTCATCGCCCCCGCCTGCCCTTCTGCCCTAGGCTCCTTCAATGGTGCCTTGTCCACCGTCCCTGTCCACGACCTGGGCTCAACGGTCATCAAAGAAGTCCTGAAGAGGGCCGCTGTGGCTCCCGAAGAGGTGTCAGAGGTCATATTTGGACACGTTTTGACAGCAGGTAACTCCTCAGAGACCCCGGCTGAGGTCAGGTTTATTGGAAGCAACCCATCAACACATCCTCCCATCCCCGCTCCCAAAGCTGAAGTTCTTCACTCCAGAGACATGCCCACGGCGTTCCCGCTGTGGGAATTCTTCCTGTCGGCCCTCTGGCAAGCCCCTTCCAGTTTAACACTCCTAGACTTTCATCTGCGTGTCCGGATGAGCCTAGACTAGACCACCGTCCCCCACTGCCTTTTCATGCTGTAGACCCAGGGCCAGCCTCACGCATCCGAGAGTATGCACGGCCCTCCATAGTCCCCAGAAATGTACACATTCAGTACAAAAGTGTGAATTCCTCCTTTGTGTCTCGCACTGTGCTACCTGCTGGGGATAGGGCAGAGGTAAGGGCCTTGCGCCCCGCGGTAGGCTCCCTTCCCAGCTGGCCAGGTAGGTTGCACTTCCTGCTCCTCACGGGGGGGTGTCTCACTCCCTGGGGATAGGTGAGTCACCAGAGTGCTCCTGTCTCCCTTCTGGTTCCCACTGTCTACGGACTGGTGATCACTGACCATTCCCACTTATTAATAACCAGATTCATGTTCACTCGGTAGCATAAATTCCAATTATCGCTAGTGGTAACTGGTAATGCTCACTTACAGCCAACTTTTGTCCTTACCCTGTCTGAGACCTGGCTTTTTTTTTTTTTTTTTTTTTTTTTTTTGGTGTTTCTTACTTTATAGTTTTGTAGTTCCTCTTCCTAATTCTCCTTTCTCAAATTGTCCCTGCGGGCCTACCACTTTCCCTTGATTCTCCAAGGGCTTTAAAATAGGTGAGTAACACTCTCAGACTGGCAGCCTTCAGCCCACATCCTCCTTCCTTCCCAGACCCACGATTCAGACTTAATTCAGTTGCCATACGGTACTCCATGTTGGTTTCTCTGTTCTCTCTTCCACGCTTCTTTTCTATAGTATCTTTGCAAATTAAAATACAAAGAATAGCGATGTTTATCAAGGGCCTGCTGGGCCTTTAAAGCACTGTGCTTACTGCTTTCATTGCTTTATTTAATCCCGTCAGTAAGTCTGTTGAATCCTATTCTCTCCATTTTCGAAAAGAGTGAATGAGATTTTGAAAGGTCAAGTCACTTATCCACAGGCACAGTTGGAGATGGAGCTAGCATTCGAACCTTCATCTGTCCTACTTCTTTTTTTTTTTTTTTAATTTTTTTTTTTCAACGTTTATTTATTTTTGGGACAGAGAGAGACAGAGCATGAACGGGGGAGGGGCAGAGAGAGAGGGAGACACAGAATCGGAAACAGGCTCCAGGCTCTGAGCCATCAGCCCAGAGCCCGACGCGGGGCTCGAACTCACGGAGCGCGAGATCGTGACCTGGCTGAAGTCGGACGCTTAACCGACTGCGCCACCCAGGCGCCCCCATCTGTCCTACTTCTTAAGCCTAGACACCCTCCATAACCCTATAAATATGTTTAGCTGATCACCTGCTGTGCACTGGGCACTATTTTTTTTTTCAGCTAGGGATAAGTAGTGTTCATATCAGATAGAAATCCTCATTCTCATGGAGCTCACATTCTGCTAACTGCTAGACTATTAATTATGTTTAGCACTCATTTCTTACCTTTTTTTTTTTTTTTTTTTTTTTTTTACATTTTTTAACGTTTTTATACATTTTTGAGAGACAGAACGTGAGCGGGGAGGGGCAGAGAGAGGGAGACACAAGATCCAAAGCAGGCTGCAGGTTCTGAGCTGTCAGCACAGAGCATGACACAGGGCCCAAACTTACTGCAAGATCATGACCTGAGCCAAAGTTGGACACTTAACCAACTGAGCCACCCAGGCGCCCTGCGCTCATTTCTTACCTTGAAGATGGAGGTTATGGATAAACACATAACATCTTTATGAAGGAATCATTTACTTAAATGCATTTGTAACTCACTGTAGCTTAAAAAGCAGGAGCTTCAAATAATATTTTCTTCTTTATTAACTAGTATGCTGAGTTCAATTTAGAGGTATTTTGATTCTGTCATTTGAACAATTTTTCCTATATATGTTTTTAGTTTCAAGGCTACCAGTCTAATCCCAGAGAAAGAGCATTGTGATGAATATAATCTCTAAATTCTTGTCCATGAGCTATTGGCGAGTTTTTTCCAATAAACTCACTGAGGAAAGGTGCTAGGTATGGGTCTATCTGAAATTTGCAATAGAGTGACCACTATACAAACATTGATCCTTTGGTAATAGGCACTGGGTACTGAGAATATTTGAAACTTTCAACTCCATTCCCTTCCTTTTTTTTTTTTTTTTTTTTTTAATGTTTATTTATTTTTGAGACAGAGAGAGAGCATGATCGGGGGAGGGTCAGAGAGAGAGGGAGACACAGAATCTGAAACAGGCTCCAGGCTCTGAGCCGTCAGCCCAGAGCCCGACGCGGGGCTCGAACTCACGGACCGCGAGATCGTGACCTGAGCTGAAGTCGGACGCTTAGCCGACTGAGCCACCCAGGCGCCCCTCAACTCCATTCACTTCTGTGCTACTTTATGTATGTGATGTATTTCTTTCGGTTCCCTGAAGGAACAGTTCCCACAGTTGAATTATGCAAGGGTATTTGTCAGTTCTGATTCTGCACATGTCTTGTTACATAACCAGTTAACCATGTGTGATGAATATCAAGCAAAGAAAGAAATACTTCTTATCAGAGGTTTTCCTCTTTAAGTAACCCTCTTCCTGTGCCAGGTGTCTTGAAGCCATGATCATGGAAGCACATGGCCCTAGTTAGAAACATGGATGATGCCCAAGTTCTGCCCTGTGTTTATGAGGGAGTGTGTGCTGGGGCACCTGGGTGGCTCCCCAGTCAGTTAAGCATCCGACTCTTGATTTCGGCTCAGGTCACGATCTCATGGTTTGTGAGATCGAGCCCTGACTCCAGCTTTGTGCCGACAGTGCAGAGCCTGCTTGGGATTCATTCTCTCTTTCTCTCTCTCTCTCTCTCTCTCTCTCTCTCCCCCTGCCCATCCCCCACTCATACTGTCTCTGTCTCTCTCAAATAAATAAACTTTTTTTAAAAAAATAAGGGAATGTGTGCTTATTCAGACCCTGTTGAAAGATCAAGAAGAATGTTTCCTTCTTAAGGTGTTAATCGTTTCCTTGTGGAAGAGGAAACTTCTATCCCTAAAATATAGAACAGCACAAGATAATTCATATTCAAGAGCTAGATTGTGGCAAGGATAGAGTGTATACAGGCCTTTTTCTGTCTGGCTGGGAGTGTGGCTTGTTTCAGCTTGGCTGGGAAGTGACAGGAGCCCAGTGAAACATTTTGTTTCTCTTTGATTGCTGAGAAGTCTCTGTGTTCCCTCTTCCAGGTTGTGGGCAGAATCCCGTTCGACAAGCCAGTATGGGTGCAGGAATCCCTTACTCTGTTCCAGCATGGAGCTGCCAGATGGTCTGTGGGTCAGGCCTCAAAGCCGTATGCCTTGCAACCCAGTCAATAGGGACAGGAGACTCTAATATTGTGGTTGCAGGAGGCATGGAAAGCATGAGCAAGGTGAGGCCTCTGAAGAAACAACTCTTGCTGACCTCTCACTAATAAACTCATTTTGCCATAGCAGAGTAACCTGATGCATAACAGAGCTGAGACCAAACAGTAAACAAAGTAAAACTGGACTCAACCTTGATCCCTATGTGGATGTTAATTGTTCTCCAAGCTGGGGGAGAAATCCAGGTTGTAGAAAAATCCTGTCAACCAGTATGATTGGAACAGAATTCATTTTTTTTTTTTTTTTCTAAAATGTTACCAAGGCATAAAGTGTGTCCCAAATTTAACCTGTTACATTAGTTGGTTGATATCCTTGGTCTTAAATTTCTTTCTCATTGTATGGAAACGTAACAAACAGATGTTTGCACTTATTGTCCTGTGCTTGACAAGAAGGACCCCAGGGACCAAGGGACTAAATTTTGTTGACCGTTTGGAGACATCGAATGTGGAAAAGAGGACCACTGAGTGGTACCCTTCTCAAATAGGTTTGCTCAGCAGAATTTCTTTCCCCAAGGCCCATCCCTCAAATTGGCATGGGAGTGAAAAGAAAAAAGTATATCACCAGCTTCCTACAGGCAGTTCAGGGTCTGACCTGGGGATCCCCTAGACAGGGCCAAATCAGCCCAAGAGGAGGTAAGTTGAAGGTAGTGAACATGATCAGAGTGATTCTGAGGGGACCATGCTAATATCTGTGTAGTACTTTACGAGGTTTGTAGCTTTTATACATATAGTCACAACAGCCCTTATAGGGTAGACGGTATCATTCCCAATCCACAGGTCAGGAAACTGAGGCCCACAGCCAGGATTCAAATATCAATTTTCTGACTCCAAGTTTTTCCATTCTATTTTAGCTGCTATTGAGTTGGTAGGAGTTAAGAGGACCCACACCCAGAAAGCTCTCCCCATTAATTAGGCCTCCTGATTGTTCTGACCGTAGGCATTATGTCTTGTATCAAAATAAGTGACACACAGCGTGATCACTTATGCCGTTAGATCAGCTCCTCATTTAACAGATAACTAGTTGTCTGCTTTGGATTCTGTGTCTCCCTCTCTCTCTGCCGCTTCCCCACTCATGCTCTGTCTCTCTCTGTCTCAGAAATAAATAAACATTAAAAAAAATTAAAAAAAAAAACCCAGATAACTACTTGCCTCTTCGGAAAGACTAAATGGAGTTTTTAAGGACACAGGACACAGAATGGATAGATTTGGTGGTAAATGGAAATAGGTAGGTAGGAGAGTAACAGCTTCTCAAGAGTGGGTAGGATAGAATTGTGTGCTGATTCCAGGGGTCTTCAAGCCCTGGGTGGGAGGAGGATGGGCCGACTGGGGAGAAGGATCACTGGGGGGACTAGACGAAGACTGGGGAGCCACTGGATAGTTTTGAGTGGGATCCTAAGGAGAGGACTAGTGGTAGACAATCCTAAGTCCACTTGTATTTCTTGTTTCCAGGCTCCTCACTTGGTTCATTTGAGGGCAGGAGTCAAGATTGGGGAAATGCCACTGACGGACAGCATACTCTGTGACGGGCTTACCGATGCATTCCACAACTACCATATGGGCATTACGGGTAAGGCAGACACAGCTGAAGACAGACTAACTGTAAAAAGGTGTCCAAAAGGTCATGTCATAGTCAGCTCTGCAGGTGCTTTCCTCTCTAAGGTCAGGGACCATGTCCTCATCATTTTGGATCACTGATGGCAGGGATAGTTCCACTCGGGTGAGCCCAACTGAGGAAACAGCTTGTCTCTCCTCTGTGACTCCTTGATTATGGCGGGATGTTACGGGTGGGTGGGACTTCAGAGCTCTGATCAACCTCCCATTTCACCGTATGAACAGACCAGGGCCCCAAACGGTGGTTTTGTGGCAGAGGTGGTATCAGAGGTGAGCAGGTACTCCTGGCACCTCACACCGCACCCTTTGCACCATTTGACCTGGTTTTCATTAGGCGTCTGCGGTTCAGGCTTACTGGCCAGGCAACTGGAAGGTCAACAGAACTGCTGTCTTTAGTCATGCGAAAGTGGGGGAAAGAGCAAGATTCTAAGCAGAGGGAACAGTGTGTATAAAGGCAAGGAGGGAGGGGCGTGGAGACGTGGGAGCAGAGAGGAGCTGAGGCATCTTGTCACTGCAAGCGAGGGCGGCCGCGGGGAAGGCTGGAGAGTGTGGCCAGACTGCGGGAGGCTGTGTTCCCTAACAGGGTGTTATCATAGTGTCCAGGCCGGAATTTCTCCAAGTGTGATATTCCAGCTGTGTCAACATCACCAGAGGCTGTCAAGCCTTGTCTGAGGGGTTCTGGGCTGAATTGTGACCTTCCAAAACTCATATGTTGAAGCCCTAACCCCCAGGACCTCAGAATGTGACTGTGTTTGGGAGCTGGGGCCTTTTAAGGAGTAATCAAGTTAAAATAAGGCCTTTATCGTGGTCCCTAATCCAATCAAACTGGCATCCTTGTAAGAAGAGGAAGAAATACTAGAGATGGCAGCATAGAAGAAAGACCATGTGAGGATACAGTGAGAAAGTGGCCAAGGAGAGAGGCCTCAGGAGAAAACAAACCTGTCAACATCTTCATCTTGGCCTTCTATTCTCCAGAATTATGTAAAATAAATTTCTTTTGCTTAAAAAAAAAAAAAAAGAAAAAGTCTCAGGCCATGATGTAGGCATTAGGAAAGACTAGACCTCCTAATATAGACAAATAGAAAACTGGTCAAAACATATCAAGCAACTGTTTTCAAATATTAGCCAACAATCATGTACGACTGAGATTCTTTTTTTTTCCTCCTAATTTGGGCCTTTTTTCATGAGGACCTTCCAGAACCTTCTGTATTACCACTTGGGGCTCAGCCCCCATTGCTCCACACCTTAGCCTCTTGCAAGCTCCTGGCAGGGATGGTGTTGGGAACAATCCAAATTGTTTGGAAACAAATCCTCCCCCTTCTCTCCAGCTTTAGATAAATGCTGTCACTCTGGGAAAGGTCCTGCATCTTGTCCACAGTGGCTCAGGCATTTCCAGTGCGGTCGGCCCCAGCAGTAGGTGGGGGATAGGGGCGGTTGCCAGGAACTGCCATTTCCTACTGGCTGTTGTCCCTTCCTTGCTGGTACCACTCCCTGATGGCTTGTTCTAACAGGGGTAGATGTATTCCTTCCACACAGGGCAGCACCAGGGGCCTTCCCCATGGAGCCTTCTTCTGATGCCTGTCAGCTCTTTCCTCCCTCAGCCTGGGGAAACCCTCCCTTCTAGATTTATGTAGAGGAACATGTTGTTCCTCTCCCTCTGGTGCTTGAGTTCCCCAAAGACAAGGTACAGGAAGGAAGTTCACCTGGGCTTGGAATGGCTCTACCAATTTGGTATGGACCAGGATCCGGAGCTCTCAGATCCACACTGAGCCTTCACAGTAGATCAAGATTGAGGCATGTCTTAGAGGCATGGCCTGCCGAATGTTCTCAGTGTGCCCCCGTCGGGAACTTGGCTAGCACTGACCAGGGAAGGTGATAGATCCCGAGTTTGGGCATCATCCCAAATAGTTCAGATGGATTTTTGAAGATTCCTGTCAGGGCATCGTGGCACCTTTTTTCTGCCCTGCGTGATCCTATGACGAGGGAGGGGTGGGTTACCAGGAGCACCTTGCTTTCTCCCCAAGGCAGTTTCTTGCCCTGCCTCTGGGGTCCTCTCCCTGAAGGGCTGCTCTAGGGCTCCCCTAGACGAGAGCAGGGGACTCACCCACCCTGCAGCCAGCCGTGGTGCCAATGCCTACACCAGTGCCACCTCTACTTTGGCTGCAGTCTGTCACAAGACTGAGATTCTTGAAAGAAGGGAAAACCCCACTGTCCCTGACTTTCTGCCGGGAGGAATAGTGGCCATTGAACTAGGGAGGCAGAGGTCAGAGTTTGGTGCTGCTGAGATGGCTAGATTTTGTGGGGCGGAGTACTAGAGAGAAGGGAGCTAGAAAAGGAGCCCCGGAAGTCTCCATAAGGGTCTCCTCAACACTTTGGTCAAATACTCAGATGTATGTGTGCAGGGCAACACCTGCTGGAAACAGCTGCTAGAGAGTTGTGAACTGGGAGACTCAGGAGTTCGGACCAGCCAGAGCAGAAACTTTACTGAACCCCCTGGACACTCCCTTGACATCTCAGAAAGGTCAAAGTTTAGGGTAGGGCTCTAGCCCCAGAGTAAGGACTACTCTAGACCCAAACTAATAAGCTTAAAAATCAAGCTTCAAAAGGATCCGTATGATCTGCCAGCATGTTAATGGGAATGATACTCATTACCCTTGCTTAAAGATCATAAAATGCACATGTTCAACAGTATAGCGACTGTAATGTCCAGCATGCAATAAGAAATTTCTAGGCAGTCACAGAAATAGGAAAATGTTAACCCATAACAGTAGAAAAAACGGTCAATAGAATCTGACCCCTACAATGACAGATACTGGAATCAGCAGACAAGGATTTTAAAGGTGCTGTTTTACCCGGGTTTACGGGCATAAAGGAAAACACGACTGAGGAACATGTAAGGGAAACCTTAGCAGTAGAAGGGAAAATACGCACAAAGAAGTAGATGAAAATTAGAACTGTGAAGCCCACACTCTGAAATGAGAAACCCACCGGATAGCCTAATGGAAAACTGGAGAC
Source organism: Leopardus geoffroyi (assembly GCF_018350155.1). NCBI lineage: Eukaryota > Metazoa > Chordata > Mammalia > Carnivora > Felidae > Leopardus > Leopardus geoffroyi. The sequence continues at coordinate 144,050,818 of NC_059332.1, forward strand.
GGAAGAGAGGGTCAGCGGATTTAAGGATAAAGTAATACATACAACCTGAAGAACACAGAGAAAAAGATTGAGAAAAGAATGAATAGAGCCTCAGGGATCTGTGGAACAAAGTAAACTGGACTCACATGCATGGAATAGGAATCTTGGAAGAAAGAGAATGGAGGCAGAAACATTATTGAAGAAACAATAGGTGAAAATTTCCCAAATTTTGTGAGAAACAAAATTCGAACACCAAGAAAGACAAAGAGTTGCATTTCGGCAAGCTAGTAAAACTACCAAAAAAGAAAGGATAAAAATACAGAAATTGGGGCCCTTGAGTGGCTCAGTTAGTTAAGCATCTGACTCTTGATTTTGGCTCGGGTCACAATCCCAGGGTTGTGGGATTGTGCCCCATCGGGTTCCACACTGAGCACGGAACCTGCTTAAGATTCTGTCTTAGTCTGACCCAGACTTGTGGTAATTTTCAACAAAGGTTCCAGTGTAATGAAATGGGGAAAGGAAAACCTTTACAATGAGTGGTGCGGGAACAAGAGGGTCCACAAGCAACTGGGAAAAGATGACCCTCAGCTCCTACCTCACACTGTAAACAGATACTCATTTGAGATGAATCACGGATCTAAAGATAAAAACCAAAGAAGTCAACATAGAATAGCTTGTAAACCTGGGGGTAAGACAAGATTCAGAAGGCAATAAACTCAGAAGATAAATTAGATAAATTAGATTTCAAAAATTAAAACTTACCATCACCGAAGACACTATTAAGAAAGTAAGTCACCAATTAGGAGAAAATATTCATGATACGTATAAGAATTCCTATAATAATAATAAAAAGACAACCAATTGAAAAATGAGCTAAAGGGGCGCCTGGGTGGCTCAGTCGGTTAAGCTTCCAACTCTTGATTTCAGCTTGGGTCATGATCTCATGGTTTGTGGGTTCAAGCCCCACATGGCGCTCTGTGCTGACAGTGCGGAACCTGCTTGGGATTCTCTCTCTCTGCTCCTCCCCTGCTCTCTCTCTCTCTCTCTCTCTCTCAAAATAAATAAATAAAATTTAAAGAAAGAAAACTGAGCTAAAGATTAGGCACAAATTTCACAAAGGAAGATAGATGAATGGCCAGTCAGTGCAAAAAAAGTATTCATCATTACTTCAGAGAATGCAAATTAAAACCACAATAAGATGCTGTTCTACACCCCCAGAATGATGAAGATTAAAATGACTGGATATTGGCAAGGATGTGAAGCAACTAGAACTCTGATACATTGCAGCCATAAAGTGGTACAACTACTCTGGAAAAAAATTGGCAGTTTCTTTACTAAAGACACCTGAAAACATCAATCACTAAAAGCTTTGCACAAAGAAGTTCATAGCAGCTTTATTCATAAGAGCCAAGACCTAGAAATGGTTCAGGTATCCATCAACAGGAGAATGCATGACAACCACTCAGCAGTAAGAAGGAACAAACAGCAATAACCTCAACAATATGACAATGCGGAGAACAGACACTGAGTTGCATTTATGGTGACAGAAATCAGAATATTACTTGCTTCAAGGAGGGGGAGATGGGTAAGAGGCATGTGAGAACTCTCTGGGGTGATGGAAATATTACATATTCAGGAGATATGGTTGCCTGCATTTGTCAAAACTCGTTGAACTCTACACTTAAGATTTGTGTATTTCACGCTGTGTAAGTTTTACCTAATCAAAGAAAAAAGAACTGTAAACAAATATCGAGCTCTAGTTATCGGGTTTGCTTTCTCCCCAGTGGTGTGGGATAGCAAGTTCTGAAACCACCTTGTGTATATTCTAGACTTGAGCAAATGAGTGACTATATTGAGGATAATGGGAGCCAGGCTTCTCACTATTGTAGGAGGGAGTCCACGAAGGGAAAGGGCGAAGCGTGCGCTGGTGGTGTTAGGTTACACTCAGAGAATGCAAGGTATCGCCATGAGTGTGTGTACATTTGCAAATCGTGTGTGTATGTAAGTTCCTAATGAACCGGCACAGGAACAATGACATGCCAGTAATAGTGAGCAGTCCTAACACCCGGATCTTTATTTCTAAATGCCTTCTCCACTAAGGAGAACTAAGGAACTAAGGTTCCTTTGAGAAGTGTCCACGGTAGGACAAAAGTGCTAAAAAAAAAAAGAAAGTTTTTCTCCGGCGCTGTCTGCGGAGGTGGCAGCGCCCTACTTGGCATCATGGCTGCCTTCGGATCTCTGGTGAAACCCAGGAGTTCATCTGGTACCAGTTAAACTAGTATGTTAAAATTAAGTGCGACTGGTAGAAACCCAGAGGCAATGACAGTGGGGTGCTCAGAAGATTCAAGGGCCGAATGTTCATGCCCAGAATTGGTTACGGCAGCAACAAGAAAACAAAGCACATGCTGCCCGTTGGCTTCTGGATGTTCCTAGGCCACAAGATCAAGGAGCTTGAGGTGCTGCTTGATGTGCAACAAATCTTACTGTGCAGAGACTGCTCACAGTGTCTCCTCCAAGAACCGCAGAGCCACTGTGGAAAGAGCAGTCCTACTGGCCACCAGAGTCCCCAGTTCCAATGCCAGGCTGCACAGCAAAGCAAATGAATACACAGCTTATGTGCACATTGTATTTGTGTTAGTAAAACCACAAAACTACCAAAAAACAAAAAATGAAGAAGTGCTTAGAGCACACGGGGACCTGTCAGAAGGGCTCAGGAACCGGCTTAGAGGACGCCCACTGCCCGAATCTTGAACAATTTGAACATCAGAATAAATAATGGTAGTTACGGGTTATGTGACTTATTAAATGAGGGAAAAATATTTGAGTTCATACTGATGTCAGCATGATACACGGAGGGAAGGAAAACACCAGTTAACATGTACACAAGGAAGGTTGGAGTTGGAAAATCATGAATGCGAAAAGTAGCAGGTGAAATTTGATGAGGAAGAAGTATTTTTTCGCGACCTCAAAATAACTTCCCATAAATTACTGATAAGTTATAAACGGAAAAGTAGTAACTTTACCGTGTAGAGAGGCTTGAACCAAGTGATGAAAGCTAACGGCACCTGAGGTGAACTAATACCACAGGCATCCTGATAAGATTCGCTGAGAAGATCATGTCTGTGGTATGCCTGCTTTTCTGCAAAATCTTAATCTAATCTTGAGGAAACATCAAACCTAAATCGGAAGACGTTCGATAAAAGAACTGGCCTCTGCTCTTCAAAAAATCCAGGTTAAGAAACACGAAGATAGTATGAGGAACTATTTCAAATAAAAAGAAACTGAGGAGCTGTTTCACTATTAAGTGTAACACAGGGTGTGATCCCTGAACCGAGCATCTAAATTTAGCTACAGAGGACATCATTGGGACAATAGGTGAAACTTGAATCTGGACCACGAATTAGATCATAGTATTATATCAATGTTAAATTTCCTGATATTGATAACTGTGTTTATGTAAGAAAATGGCCATTTGGGGGAAATATACAGGGAAATTAAAATTGAGGGATAAAGAGGCAGGATTATAAATTTTGCTCAAATGGTTCAGAGAGAATGATCAAGTAAGTGGGGCAAAAAAAATATAAAACACTTGGTGAATCGGCATAAAGGAAATTTCTGAAAGTTTAAAATTATATAGAAGGGAAAAGAGAGAAGGACGGGAACAAAGAAAATGGCTTCTAAGATTTACTGCAACATTTCCAAATTCATTGCCACTGTGAGGCAAGATGGCCACAGAACACTGTCGCAGCCCATCGGTGAGGCTGCTTGTACTCGGCGCTCCGTGCTTGTTTACATGTGAAAAACTTGAGCTACCGAGAGCCAGTTCCTGAAAATGTTTCTTTTGCTTTATTATTATTTTTTTCTTTCACAGCTGAAAATGTAGCCAAAAAATGGCAAGTGAGTAGAGAAGATCAGGACAAGTTTGCAGTTTTGTCCCAGAACAGGACAGAGAGTGCACAGAAAGCTGGCTATTTTGACAAAGAGATTATACCAGTGTTTGTGTCTTCTAGAAAAGGTGAGTATCTGGATCATAATGGTTCAAACAGCAGCATGCCTATTTATAGGTAAGAGTAACACTCCACAAAATAATATATAGGAATGTTTATAAATTGTGTCTTTCAGGTTGCAAAGAAAAGATTGATCTTGGATACGTCTTAGATGGCGGGGCTGGGCGGGGTGGGGGGCATGTTTATGGGGCGTGGAAGGGTTAAGAACATAGGCAGCTGTGTTAGCACTGGACCCTCTCGCTCCCAGAGTGTCCACACTGTTCTGCAGATACAGCTGGTTTCATGTGAGAAGCTGGAGCGTTGGCTCATGGTTATTAGAGGCAACAGCTGACCTTTTGTCCCTACAGGCTGATTCTCCTCAGAAGCGAACATTCGGTATTTCCTGTATGTTTTTGTATACATATCATACATCTTGAGGGTGGATCTTTTTGGGTCACTTTGCTATTATCTACTATGGAGTGCTCTAGTCAAGGGGCTATTACTGGTAACTGTTCCGTCCCCCATAACTGACGTCACTTATGTCCAAGCCTCATAGCTTTGACGCTCCTGGGTCCAGTCGGTTGTAACCAGACAAGTCCTACGCCCACACCTTAACTTTTCGCACAAGGAACTGCCCTCCTCAGAAAGGGCCGTGCATATGGAAAACACTCAAAATGTCTCATGAGGACAGTGCTTATAAAATGTTCGAACATACACTTTTTTATTAGTGTGTACTTTCCTCTTGGAATAAAAGTATTTTTGATAAGCCTTCCTTCCAAGTATGAATCTTCATGCATCATGTCTCAGGACTCCACCGTTCCTAGCACGCCAACTGCCATCTCTGTAGTAATCTTGGGGAATTGATTTTCCTTGTTCAGGTCTTACTGAAGTGAAAACAGACGAGTTTCCTCGCCATGGGACCAACATAGAAGCCATATCTAACTTGAAGCCTTACTTTCTCAAAGATGGAACAGGAACAGTCACCCCAGCTAATGCTTCAGGTCAGATTTGCCAAAGGGCAGTTGGGGGAAAACCATCTTCTGCTAGGCCCCACCAACTTAATGCCTTCTTCGTTTCAATGATTTTTTTGTATACAAATGATCCTAAAACCTTTAGTTGCTTTCAGGGAAAATGTAGTTTCTCTGTATTTGATCATCACTAAGTGTTTACATTTTTGACTTAATGTATATGTGAAAGAATGGATTTGACTCCCTGACATCCTCACTAGACACAGGCGAAAAAGCAAATTAGGGAACCCCAGAATTTATCTACTACCTCTGTGCTTTTCCAAAACCAGGAACTCCCAGTACCTCCTGTGAAATGAAGACTATTTCTTCCATTTCTTTTCTTACCCTCCCCTCCCCCAGCTTTCCTCAGTTAGAACATTCTGTGGTCAATTATGTCATATTCATATTACCAAACTTAACTATTTCCAATTACATTGTAAATAGGAATTACAGCCAATGAATTTGCCAAGATGTATTAAGAATAATTTAACACGTCTTCACGTGTCAGAAAGTAGACACAGGCATGTAACTCAATGAGCATCTCAAAACTCCAGACTTTCATATTTCACAGGAATAAATGATGGTGCTGCCGCTGTGGTTCTTATGAAGAAGTCAGAGGCCGACAGTCGAGGGCTTACACCTTTAGCACAGATAGTTTCCTGGTCACAAGTAGGTGTGGAGCCTTCCATTATGGGGACAGGACCAATTCCGGCGATAAAGCAAGCTGTGAGTCTAGTTCTGAATGTTAGCACCTGCCTTTGCTTCGTTGGTTGAACGAACCTCTTTGGGACCAGACCAACACCCTGTAATTCCGTTATTCTGTCCTCTGTAAACCTTGGCTCAGATCCTCTCCACTCCAAAATGTCAAGATCGAGCCTGGTTTTGTTTTCCTTTTTATTCTTAGTCAGATCTCATTTTCCCTTTAATGGAATTCCTCCCTGGCCTTATGCGAGCATATTCCTGCAGCTCTACCTCTAGTCCACTTTCCCACCACAAAGAGCAGCCGAGAACATTTGGGTCATATGCCTTTTAGGGGTAACTGATAATCCCCTCGATCATGTCGCCTACGTGTAACCCGTTACTGCTTCAAAACTTTAACTTTAGAATCTCCAAGGGATGTTTGATCCTTCATGTTTTGGAACTGGTGTCACCGAGGCAAAATGTGGTACCACTAGGCCCCTGCTAGAACATCCCAGAAGAGATCCTTCAGTATCAGTCTATTCTTTTGAGTATCTACAATGAAGGAAGGCTCCACCTGAGTGTTCAGACCTCTATTCCATTCATCTTCCCTTCAGGTTGCAAAAGCAGGTTGGTCACTGGAGGATGTGGACATATTTGAAATCAATGAAGCCTTTGCAGCCCTGTCTGTTGCAGTAGTTAAAGAACTTGGATTAAACCCAGAGAAGGTAAACCCGAGCAAGCAGTCGTGGGGATAGCTCACAAGTGAACTCTCGCAACGCGATTTTAAGATTGCAAACAGCAAAACCCACGTATAGTTGTTCCACAGTATCCCTGGTATTGGCCAACCGGCCAATAACTAACTTGTGGGTGGATCCTGGGTAAGTGCCTGCTAGGGCTGGGGAGTTCTTTTATTGCTTCCCGAGGCAAAAACCCTGGACTCTCTCTTGGTTTACTTCTAACACCAACAGAGCATTGACTCTTCTAAACTAGTGAGGTAGGGTGGATGTCACAGGGGTATAAACAGTATACCTAAACAGTAAAAATGAAAGTGGAATTTGAAAGGATAGTTAACTGGTGTAACCTTAAAAGGGTAAAGATAATTTACGATTTTTAGCCCTGGGGCACCTGGGTGGTTTCAGTAGGTTAAGCTTCAGACTTGATTTGGGCTCAGGTCATGAAATCATGGTTGTGGGATCAAGCCCGGGGTCAGGCTCCACACCCAGCCTGCTTGGGTTTCTCTCTCCCTCTTGGCCCCTCCCCACCTCACACATGTTCTAAATACTAAAAAAACCCCACAAAACTTTTTACCCTATGTCCACAGAATAACGGTATATATTTTTCCCCCCTTAGGTCAACATTCAAGGAGGGGCGATAGCCTTGGGCCACCCTCTTGGAGCATCTGGCTGTCGGATTCTTGTTACCCTGTTACACACAATGGAGCGAAAGGGTGGACATCGTGGTGTGGCTGCCACATGCATTGGGGGTGGGATGGGAATAGCAATGTGTGTTCAGAGAGGATGAAACTGCTTAATGAATCATGCCGAAACTAAACTGAAACCTCATCTCTTCTTAAGCTAACAAGGTACTAAATTGTAATATGTGAAATCAGAGGACCAAAGTGAGAATGGAAACCTCTTTCGTAAGAACCCAAGGCTTGACAGCTTGTTATTTTTATTAATGTGTAATACTCAAGATACAAGATAACTGCATCTAACATTGTTATAAATAAAAGAGAAATGAGATCAGTCATCAAGGGCTCCCGAGTGAACGGCATCTTCATAACCTCCATGCTTATCATCTTTGCTTTCCGGGTGTAATTTGATAAGATCATCAATTCGAAGAATGGTAATTGCAGCTTCTGTTGCAAATTTCAAACTCTTAACTTTCACTATGGTTGGTTCAAATACTCCTGCTTGTTTGTTGTCTCGGGGTTTACCATTGACCAAATCAAGACCAATCCTGCAAAAAAAAAAAAAAAAAAAAACCCAACACCAAAAAACCATTAAGTGATTTCTTACATAATGCACACCTATCCCATCTCATCTCTTTAAGAGATGAATGGCTTCGCCATTCAAATGTTAATCTTGGGAAATGTAGGGACCTCAGGATAGATCCCTTAAGACTACAGTCTTGACTGTAAGTAACAAAATAAGTACCGAGGCATAGAAAAGCTTAGATAGATACTGGGCTCCCAACATCATTATCTTAAACAGGGGCTCCTCAAGAAGATACGATGACCTAAAAATAACCCCCTGGCCTCTGTGGGACCTTTGTGCAGGTGTAGTGACTGTCCAGAGAAGCAGGGAGAGGCTGGGACTCTGAGCTGCTAACTAAAATACACCAATGCTAATCACCAGTCATCATCTTTTATCAGTTTAAACCAAAGCTAAAGTGCCATACACGATACACAGATGACCGTGAAAAAGGGAAATTGTATGCTTACCATTTTAGATTTTTGCGTTCTGGGTTGACTTGAGCCTCATTATGGAAAGCTCTTAACTTTGCAACCAGATCTGTGGAGTCTTGGGCAGCATTCACGGCCAGTGTGTTAGGAATAACAAGAAGAGACCTTGCAAACTCCGCAATAGCAAGCTGCTCCCGAGACCCCTGAGAAGAAAGACAGCGAAGGGTCTTAAAACCCACGGCGGCAGCAGAGGACCGAGAAGAGTATGTGTACTTTTGAACGTTTATCTTATTTTATAAGAAAAAGCGTGCGCTACCTGGGGAGGGGCAGAGCGAGTGAGAGAACCCCAAGCCGGCTTCGGGAGTCAACACAGAGCCCGAGGCAGCGCTCGTTTCCACAAGCCGGGAGATCATGACCTGAGCTGAAATCTACATGCCGACGCTCCACGGACCAGGACCAAGCCACCCAGGCGCCCCATCAGGGAAGGTACATCCACAAAAAGCCAAAGATGGTGCCCCCCCTGCCCTCCTTGAAAGAAAGCACAATTCTACGTGTTCTCACCATGCTGGTTGCGTAGTTTTCCAGGTATATGGAAAGCGCCGCTTCTACAGCACCTCCGCCAGGAACCACAGATTTGGACTCCAACACTCTCTTCACCACACAGAGAGCATCGTGTAAAGAGCGCTCCATCTCATCGCACATGAAATCATTCGCCCCACGTAAGATAACTGATGCAGACGTACGAGCCTTAGTGCTATTTAAAAAAGTAAAGTGAAATTCTTAATATATTTTCATAGACGTCTACAAAGAAACCCACCGTAAGCACCTCGACTGGAAATCCTGCTCACGTGGTTCACCCAGACACAGAGGCAGTGTCTGGGCCGCGCAGAAGAGATGAAACGGTTACTCCATCTCGTGGTAGCGCACGGCCTATTATTGTTCTCTCCCACGCGTATAACTGCTCTGATCACTGAAAGACTAGAGCAGCAAATCAATGGGAAGACGATCCGTTCCCCTTACTAATAAAACCCGTGCAGCTCGATTGAGAAAGCAGCTCTTACTTTTTGATCAAGATCAGTTCGTCATCACAAATTCTCTCCTGTATCACCTCTTCTGCTTGTCCCAACATTGAAGCTTCGAAAGTTTCTTCTCCTTCCAAATTGGCCAGGGTTGACAAGACAGTCGCTATGAAGATGATGACAAAGATCTGTAAACATTTTTCCCATGAACACTTTCATATGCTGTCCCAAATTCAGAAACATTTATGATAAGAGCAACGTACAGACGGGCATCAGATAAACCACTGTCCTTTCAGCCTAACACGGAACCATGACCTTCTCAGGTCAACACATTCAGTAAGTTAAAGAGCTTTTCCAGTAACGTGGAAAATGGCTCTATGAGACATATTTGTAGCATAAGGCATTAAAAGAGTAAGATGTAAAAAAAAACCACTGCTTCTGAAACTGCTTAGTGATAACATTCCAACGTAAAGAGACACTGTCTCATATACGGTAACGTGATGCGCCGCAGCTGGGAGCGAGCAGAGGACTTACCTCCAGAAGCTTTAGCGATGCGTTTCAGGTCCCTTTTTAAAACTCTTCGAACTGCCATAGCACCTGTCTCCACAAAATACTTCAGACACATGTCGTCAATTCCACCGGTGGTTAGAATAACGTTGGCACCAGTTGCCAGGATCTTCTGGATCCGCTCCTTGGTGATATCAGATTCTCTACAGAGATGAAGTATTTGGGTAATAACCCAAAGTTATCTTCTGTGTGGTTAATCTAGTTCCAATTTCCATTAAATACTTCACATAAAATAACTGCAGATTAAATTACATCAAACATTCTTTCCCTTCTGTGACCAAAATTTAAATCAACTTACAGAAAAGTCAAGAAATTAAAATTACCACTTAGTTCTCCCCCCACCCCAATGTGAGTTCCTGAGAACCAAGGAATGGCATCCTTGCCTTTAAGGATCTGGCAGGGAAACACTGTCAACCATACCCTGGAAAAGCACTAGCTACAATGGAACGCAGAGATGATTGGGAAGCAACATGCAGCCTGCCAGGTGAGGCAAGGAAAGCACGAAGGTCTGGAGTCAAGAGGAGTCCAGAGCAGAAATGACTAGTAGGAACAGGGGCGCCTGGGTGGCTCAGTCGGTTGAGCATCTGACTTTGGCTCAGGTCATGATCTCGCGTTCAAACGTTCAAAAAGGTACACATCCGGCTCCGTGCTGACAGCTCAGAGTCTGGAGCCTGCTTTGGATTCTGTGTCTCCTCTCTCTCTGCCCCTTCCCCACTCGTGCTCTGTCTCTGTCTCTCAAAATGAACAAACTTTTGGGGCGCCTGGGTGGCTCAGTCGGTTGAGCGTCCGACTCTGGCTCAGGTGGTGATCTCGTGGTCCGTGAGTTCGAGTCCTGCATCGGGCTCTGTGCCAACAGCTCGGAGGCTGGAGCCTGTTTCGGATTCTGTGTCTCCCTCTCTCTCTGACCCTCCCCCGTTCATACTCGGTCTCTCTCGGTCTCAAATAAATAAACGTTAAGAAAAAAATTAAAAAAAAAAAAAAAAAAGACTAGTAGGAACAGAAAAGAGTTAGATGTTAAAGGGTCTCGGGCCAGTTAAGAAATTTAATATTTTTATTTATTTTTAATAATGAATTTAGAGAGTACGCACGGGTGGGGGAGAGGGGCAGAGGGAGGGAGAGAATCTTAAGCAGGTTCCACGCTCTGTGTGGTGTCCAACACAGCTCCATCCCACAGCCCTGGGATCGTGACCTGAACTGAAATCAAGTGTTGGGACGCTCAACTGACTGTGCTACCCAAGCACCCCAATTTATTTATTTTTATTTAAGTAGACTCCACACACAAAGTGGGGTTTAAACTCACAGCCCCGAGATCAAGAGTCACATGCCCTACTGACCGAGCCGGCCAGGCACCCCAAGAAGTTTAACGTTTTTAAGTAAGAGTATTATCCGTGTTTTCAAAAGGATGCCCCGATGTCAATGTGGGCACCGCACTGGAGAGACAGAGGAATGAGGCGAGGAAGCAGTAACTGGAGGCACAGGAGCGTATCTGATGCGAACAGATGTTCTGAACAGAGAGGTCCCGGTTTACGCTTGGTGACAGGGAGGTTCAGCCAGTGACTCCCGGCGGAAAACAAAAACTAACAGGTTATGGGGCAGGACGAGAAAGTAGAGTCCGGTTTTCAAAAGATGCGTCCAAAGCCCCCGTGTTAATCAGGCGGAGCTGCCAGGAGGAGGGCACAGGACAGAAATCACAAGCAAGCTATGGGGAAGGGACACAGATTTGAAAAAGTCAACACGTTATAGATTATTAAAACTATTTCACTTGTCATTCAAAGGGCTTTTTAAAAAATAAGACAAAGACGAACCCCAAGGTAAAGCGGTCTATAAACCGTGACAAATGCTCTGGGCCACACGCCGCAGGATGGGCAGCGGCTGCGAAGCCAAGCATATCCTTCAGGCTCTGCCTTCAGAGCTTCTGGCCCAAGTCCCACAAACACAGAAACTGCTGACGGGCGGGAAGAGCAAGTACAGGAACTCATGGCAGAGCACACTTCGGAGGGAAAGACAACAAGCTGTTCTCGGAGCTAAAAAAATAAGCAGGCAGAGAGTATAAGCGGACGGAAGAACGTTACTAGGGGCCGGCAGGGGAGTCTGACGGACTCTTCCAGCTGTGGCTGGACCACAGCGGAAAAAAATACTAAGACAGGAAAAAACCTATCCCAGAGCGACGGGAAGCCTACAAAAGGCTCTGCCTTGGAAATGACGAGATGACCGTGGCTGCTGTATGGAAAACGCCTGGGAGGGGCCAAGAGTGAAACCCAGAGGAGCAGCTTAGCTGCCCCTCGACAGGGGCAAGAAAATAGGAAGTAGATGAATCTGAGATTTAATGTGACGACAGAAATCAAGGGTCTTGGTGATACATTAGAAGGGAGAAAGGCATTAGGTAAAAAGAGCCAAGGTATTTCCTAGTTTTCTGCCTGAGGGGTCCCCATCGCTAGAACGCAGATTTATGGGTATCACCCAAAGTTTGGTTTTAAACATACTGAGATGTGTAAGAAGCATTCACAGGTGTCTGGAGCTCAGAGCAGCACATTCTGGAAGTCTCCAACACGGGAAGAATACCCGCAGTCACAGGAATGACAAGGGCTTATTCTGGGGAGAGCAGAGCAGACCCCGGGGCTGCCCACGCATACAAACACAAGACAGGGCAGCACCACCGAGCTGCCTCCCACCTCCCAGTGTTTCAAGAAGGAAGTAGTCACCAGCTCGAGAAAGGTCAAGTGAGTTGAAAGCGTCTACTGAATTTTACACTAGAGACGACTAGTGACCTTAGCAAATGGTCCTCCACTGGAGGGCACAGCTGCCAAGGAGATGAGACACAGGGGCGCCTGGGTGGCTCAGTCGGTTCAGCATCCAACTCTTGATTTCAGCTCAGGTCATGATCTCATGGCTCCTGAGATCGAGCCCCAAGTGGGGCTCTGTGCTGTCAGCAGATTCTCTCTCTGCCCTTCCCCCGCTAGCGTACTCTGCCTCCAAATAAACTTTAAAAAGAACCAGAATTAGTAACTGAATATGCAGCTTGAGAACAGTCACCCTAGAGGGACTGATCGGCCTCCGGTAGAAGAAAGGACACTTTGTTTGCAGGAAGAAAAAAAATACATAGGCAGATCTGAAAGGCAAAAAGCATGACTGACTTTTGGCAAAGACTTCTTGTAGCTTGGTTCAATTACTGTTTTTCTTCCTTTTTAACCAACCAACCAACCAACCAACCATTAAAAACAAACAACAACAAAAAAGAGTTGAGTGATACAGTCCAGTGGAAGCAGGCAGTCAAAATCCAGGGTAGCGGTCAGAGCGTAGCTCTGGAGCACGTTAACCAATCAGGAACAGCGTTAGCGTCCCCTGGGGCCTGGCGTCCAGGGGACACACAGTGCACACTCTACTACTCGAGGAAGTACATTCCTTGGCAGGTCTGTAACATTAGTCACTCCTAAAACTGACGTTCTACAAGGTTTCGTTGAAGTTCTATCACCCCGGGTCTATCTTAAAACACCAGATCACCACATTTTCTAGCCTTCCAGCAAGTTTGACTCTGGTCAAAAATCCTAATTCTTGGGGGCGTCTGGGTGGCTCATTCGGTTGAGCGTCCATCTTTGGTTCAGGCCACGATTTCATAGATTGTTGAGTTCGGCTCAGGTTTGTGAGTTCGAGCTCCACATCAGGGTCTGTGTGGACAGCTCAGAGCTTAAAAGCCTGCTTCGGAGTCTGTGTCTCCCTCTTTCTCTGCCCTCCCCTCCGCTCAAAAATAATACACATTAAAAACAACTTTTTAAAATCCTAACTTTTCTAGTCCTCTGAGACACCACAGTTTAAAACCTCCAGCTGCATAATCACCATCCTCTGCTCCCTGGCAACTGATTGATTACTTGCTGTTATCTAGGAGATGTCACCACTCCTTAGGATCCTTTTTCCTTGTTACCGGCTCTAACGAAAGTATCATTTCCAGACACCGCTTTCAAAGGTCAAAAATAATCTCTAAACATACCTCTGTCTAATCTGGTCCAGTTTTTCAGGGTCTGTAATAACCACCTGTACACCAAGCTTCATTTTTGTCTTCTGCAGGCTGAAGTCAAGGCAAGCAATCTTTGCGTTCACTATTCTCTTGGGCATGCCTGCAATTGAATGGAACGTTAAATAACTGTGAACTGTAACGACGTCACGTTTTATAAAATACGGGTATTCTCAAAGCCTGATTAAAAAATAGCAAGAAATATTAGATTACGTTATCTACGAAGACAAAAATTTAGATTTTATAACATCTAACCATAGAAACAAACTTTTACAGCCTTTACGTGGTCTTTAACTTGCGTTTTCCCCAAGCTTCATGAGCTTAAGTTACACAAGCGAAACTGAAAAAGTCATCTACAATTTCCTCTGCCCTTGGGCTTTACTGAAGAACTGGAAAGTGCAAGTCGTGGAGCGCTCCCCTAAGAAGGTATGGGATGTATTCCACGGACGGCAAATTTTGACCCTTAGTACCAAATCCTGAAGCTTACCCTGCGATCCCACCACACAGTTGAGTGCGTAGCCACTGATGAGCAGACTCTCCGTCTGACTCCTCCCGTGCGCTTTCAGGATATTAACAGAATTGACAGGATAGCGAGGCTGGCCCCTCACGTCTGTGTATTTAACTGCAAGCACAGCATCTACTACCATATTCGCGAAGAAATCACCATTTCTAAGCCAACAGTTAAGGAGAACAAGAGACACAGAATGGATAATGGGTGCTCACAAAAACCAGGGTAATTCTTTAAAAAAAAAAAATTTTTTTTTAACGTTTATTTATTTTTGAGACAGAGAGAGACAGAGCACGAACGGGGGAGGGTCAGAGAGAGAGGGAGACAGAACCCGAAACAGGCTCCAGGCTCTGAGCAGTCAGCACAGAGCCCAATGCCGGGCTCGAACTCATATACCGCGAGATCGTGACCTGAGCCGAAGTCGGACGCTTAACCGACTGAGCCACCCAGGCGCCCCAAAACCAGGGTAAGTCAAATGCACTTCCTTTTAACCATTTCATCAAAAAAACAAAACATTAATTATGCTGTCAAAATGTTAAAATACCATTTATTGCTACCTGCAATTCCTATTACTATTACACACTACTGACATTCCCCCTAGGAAAGCAAGGAAGGAAGCAATTTCAATACAGTATCACCCGGCACAAAAACAAGATCTTACTCTTTAAAAAGCCTCAACTTTATGGAACCATCACAAGGATACATTCCGATGATTTTGGAAGACATCGATGTCTTAGCAGCATTGATCAGGCAATCTCTTCCGAGTTCATCTGTGTTAATAATTAGATTTTCACTGATGTATCGCACAGCTTCCCTGTTTGAAGTGTGTAGGAAAAGACATTTATAAATTCACTACTCAAACTTTGTTTTCTCACAATGGCAAAACGTCACGGGGACCAATTTTTTGTTCAGCCATTTCATACAGGAGGAGGACACAAGTAAGTCCTCCCTCGTCAGATCACGGCAATTTTTATCTATCCCATAAGCATAGCCACCAAAATCTATTATTGGGAGAAAATGTGGTAGTCAAATGGGAAAAAAAAAAAACTAGCCCTGTTTCTTACTCAAATATCGCTACTAAAATGTGACTTTTTCAAAATAAATTTAGTCATTAATAACATTTACAGAACACAGACTTTTTACAAATAACATCAGATAACGTAAAATCTTCCCTGACCGCAATCTTACTTGCAAGCAAGTCGATAGCCACTAATAACTGACGTGGGATGAATCTTCTGTTTGACTAGTTCATCGGCATTTTTAAGAAGTTCTGCTGCAATAATAACCTGTTGAGAAAAGATTCATTGCTCTGACGGAGTCTGACAACACGCGCCTATGTAAAAACAACACTGCAACAACGATCAGCTAGTGTTAAATGGTGACGACGAGGGGCGCCTGGGTGGCTCAGTCGGTTAAGCGTCCGACTTCGGCTCAGGTCATGATCTCGCGGTCCGTGAGTTCAAGCCCCACGTCAGGCTCTGTGCCGACAGCTCAGAGCCTGGAGCCTGTTTCAGATTCTGTGTCTCCCTCTCTCTGACCCTTCCCCGTTCATGCTCTGTCTCTCTCTGTCTCAAAAATAAATAAAGGTTAAAAAAAAAAAAAACAAAAAACGGTGACGATGATGAATAACTGGTTATTGGAAACCTGGAGAAAAGAGAGCTATACACAGTGTTTTATTTACACGCAGATGGCCAAAGCAAATAGGAGCCAGGCCACACAATGGTAGAGAACTGCACATGTTACCTTTAAAGAGGAAGTGCTCAACAGAAGCCAAGTGAACAGTGTGACTATTCAAATGAGGTCTATTATTTCAGACTATTACTTGATCGATCTTAAAAAGCATTCTTCTAGGGGTAACTCAATCAGTCGGTTGAGCGTCCAACTTCGGGTCAGGTCGTGATCTCAGTTTGTGAGTTCGAGTCCTGCACCGGGCTCTGTGTTGACAGCTGGGAACCTGGAGATTGCTTCAGATTCTTTGTCTCCCTCTCTCTACCCCTCCCTTGCTCACACTGTGTCTCTGTACCTCTCTCAAAAACAAACACTAAAAAAAAATTTTTTTAAATCATTCTTCTAAAGATATTACAAAACCAAATATTCTGTCTATTTCTTCTAGGAAAATTATCACTTTGTTTTTAAAATCATAATAAAGTTATTTAGACAAAAACTATTCTTGTTATTTCAGAAGAGATAGATTCCATTCTTTCATGAGTTAATGTTTAATCTAGAAATACAAAGATTTTCCCCACAAATCACTGGCCTGCCTCTTTACAGTGAATTATTATTTGTTCCTCACTAAATCCTGTTTCTACACTACACAACACACCACATCAGCGTGCTGGATGATCTTCCAGAAATTTGTATTGTTACTGATCACATTTACTTTTTCACGCTCCCATTATGAACCCATGAAATTCAAAATGCAAACTTTTTTTCTTAAACCCAGTAACATTTCTTCCCTAGATAATTATAAAGAGAAAGTTTTAGGAACTTCTAAGTTTCAGGTGGCGAAAACGTAAGACCTTTTAATGAAACCATTAAAAAAAAAACCCTCGTGTATATGTATAAATACTGTTGTGGCTGAAAAACTCAGGAAACTTGTGAAAACCCACATTTACTTTTACATTATTTATTTTGAGAGAGAGAGAAAGTGCAAGTGGGGTAGGCAGAGAGAGGGACAGAGAATCCCAAGCAGGCTCCATACTGTCAGCACAGAGTGGGATGTGGGGCTGAGATCTCAAGAACCGTGAGATCAAGAGTCTGACGCTTAACTGACTGAGCTACCCGGACGCCCCTGAAAATCTACATTTAAACCGAGTGGACTGTATTATCTCTTAAGTTTCTCTCCTTTGTACAAACTACACGCACTGGTTTTTGAATTCTATCTATCCCAGAAGCAAAGTAAATTTTCTCCCCCTTGACTTACTTATAGCTTCAGTTTGTGAAAGTCCATTCTAGGAGAACAACTAGTCTCTAGCCACCTACCAGGTAACCAACTACCTACCACGGAAGTGGTTCCATCTCCCACTTCTTTGTCTTGCAGATCAGCCAGCTCACAAAGAACTTTAGCTGCTGGATGTTCGACCTCCAGTAACTTCAGGATGGTTGCACCATCATTAGTAATGGTTACATCCTAAGAAATTTGCAGGAAAGAAAAGAGACAACACAATCACTTGCAGACACAGGACAACCTCTAAATTAACACAAACCCCTATTACCACCTTTGCTGCACCTTCCAATACCAGGATTATGATAAAAACAGAGAATTCACATTAATAGTTAAGAACCATTTCTCTTTAGAGTAACACACAACACGTAAGTGTACTTACACCAATATCATCCACCAACATTTTATCCAAGCCAACTGGACCAAGAGAACTTTTTACGATATTGGCAATAGAAGCTGCTGCCATAACTGTAGAAATAAAAAAAAATTTTTTTAAACCCACTGCTCCAAATGACAACCATTTCAGCCTAAAGAAGGTGACACCCAACAGCCTCTGGATTTTCCAAATCTACCAATCTATCCAAATTACTTAAAATGGTTAAGATCGGCAAACATCCCTGATTTCAAAAGTGTCCACGCTCTCGACTAAACAGCAACTAATGTCTTAATCCTCTTGTTTGCTACAATAACCTCACTTTCAGTATCACTTATGCTAACGTTCAACTGAGATTTCGTCAACCAATTTTACTATAAAAACCTGCCGGCGATAGGTGGATAAGATTCGGATCTGGACATCCGGGCACCTGACGTGTACTGCAGATAATAACCAGTGGGGTACAGTGGCCCATTTGCTGGACTGTGGCCATTTGCTCATCAGTACAACCAGCAGTTAAAGCTAGCGTTTTCGGCTTAAGAGCCCAAAAACGAGGTCCAAAGATTGAGAGCCACGCTCCTCCTGGTTAGAATCGGAACATACGAGGCGCAGGGCACCCGGACCAAAGGGGACGTGGGGCGTGACCAGCACGTGTCAATGCGGGCGGCTGGTTTTCCAGGCTGGGGAGCGCTTCTCAACTCCCGGGCCTGAGCATCCACTGCCAACCACACGCAGCGGGGACAGTTCTCCAAAACGTGCTGGGTGTTCCGGAAATCCTCCCCTACGGGAATAGAGGGCGCTGCCGCCCCGCAGAGACCGGACTGGGCCCTTTAGCGGTACAGATGAGGAAAGCGCAAGACCCGCAGCCCTGGCTCTAATAGGGAGGGCCGGGATGGGGCCGGGAGGCCGGCCCACGGCGGGCCTTGTTCTCCCTTACCGTTCTGGGAGCGGATCGCCTCCCCGGTGCTGCGGTCTCCGAACACGGATAAAGGCCCCTCCATCTTCGCGGCGGCGTGCACGTCGAGTTTCACCCTCACCGCAGGGAACCAGCGTACGGGTCCCTACGCCCGGTGGCGGCCACAAGAGCGGTGGCGGCTGCGGCGTGCACGTCGAGTTTCACTCTCACCGCAGGGAACCAGCGTACGGGTCCCTACGCCCGGTGGCGTCCACAAGAGCGGTGGCGGCTACGGCGTGGAACGGGCCTGAGCGAGGCCGCGGAGACTGCTGGGAACACCGCTCCCCCGGCCCGGCCGCGGGGCAGGGCGGGAAGGGAGGGAGGGGGAGGGAGGGGAGAGAAAAGTGCAAAAGACCCGGAAGTGAGGAGCCGGAGAGGGCGGGCTCAGCATTTTCACCCAATTAGAGAGCGAATGAGAAGGGCGCGAACGCAGGAGAACGGAAGTCGGGCTCTGGGACTTGGGGAGGAAGGAGGTGCTCGGCTGAAGATTCTCCCCCACCTCCCCCAGACACGGGTTGCGCGTGCGCATTTGCACATTCTAGTGCCTTCTAGAAAAAGTGGATGGCAGGGCGGAGCTTGTAGATAGGGTGTAACTAGAAAGGGCGGGCCCTTCAAGGTAAAACTGCGCTACGGAGAGAGTGTGGTGTGTTCGTTTAACGGTCGTGTTCTCGTTAAACGTATGAGCTTGCTCGGAGAGCATGCGGCGAGTCACAGCATAAGCTCGGGGCCTGAGCCTGGGTGGGGCGGGGCAAGAGTGTTACACGGGCCATCCGGGGAAATGACAATCACGGCTTCTGATGAGAAACTGCATCTTGCGCTGCCCAGTTTCTCCTATTGCTCAGCGGGGCTGTGTGTGGGTTCGACAACGATCGGCCGAGGCTTTGCGACTACGGGAGCCAAATACGGCAACGCGAAGTTACGGGTGCCTCGGACCCGCGACTCAACGCTAAAAGCTCTCCTAACCTAGTGCGTTGCGTTCCGCCCCCAGTCGCGTTGCAGCGAGGTGGTTGGCGGGCTCCAAGGTCGCGTCCATCTCAGCATAGGCGGTGATTGGAGGAACAGAGGTGACGGACCGCCCTCTCAGCCGCTCGGCGGAGGGGCTTGTTAGTTCCGGGCAGAGACGTCTGTGACCTCCGGGATCCGAGTTCTTTTCCCTGAGTTAATATGGCTGCGGCTGGCGAGCGGTTGGGACCTCGATGAGGAAACCTCGCGAGGCTTTTCCGAGGCTGTGCTCGCGATCCCTCAGCGATGGCGCTCCGGTCGCGGTTCTGGGAGTGGCTGTCGGTCTGCAGGAGCCGCGGTAATTCCCACTTCTCTCAGATAACTTCCCAGGGCCTGCCCAATAAGCGTGCACACGCAAGTAGTGATTTATATTCAGCACATCCCAGGCTAACAGCATTGTGAGGACAGTAGTAGGAAGTCAAGAACCAGGATCTGTGATGACTGGACTCTGTGACCAGACTTACCTTTTCTCCCCCTTCCGGGGAGGGAAGATTCGGGGAGTGAATGGGGACAGAGGTTAGATCACATTCCAGTTTTGTCCGTGGTTCTTTCAAAGATACATGTGGTGGTTTCCATTCTTAGGGTGTGGGGTCGCAGCGCTCTCAACCAGTTCCAAGCCAGCGGTGAAGCCTGGAGTGGATCCTCTGGAAAATGAAGCCGTTGCGCCAGAGTTCACCAACCGGAACCCGCGCAATCTGGAGCTCTTAGCTGTGGCCAGGAAAGAGCGGGGTTGGGGGACAGCGTGGCCCTCCCGTGAGTTCTGGCACAGGTAATAACATCGGCCAGGTAATTGACTGACAGAGCAGTGCAGGGTGCGCCACAAGTTGGTTTCATCAATTCAGTTAACCTGCCAGATACTTCTGGGGATTCTCTTCGCAGGAATCTGCTGTTCGGTGGTGGAGGAGACGTTAGCAGAGGAGGAGACGGGCGTGGGGGGACAAACAGTAAATAAATGTCAGGAAGAAAATTTAAAGAGGATGATGTTAGAACGGGGCGGGGGGGGGGGGGCTGGGTGCTTGCTAAGGCTCCTTCTAGAAGATAGGGAGAAGACAGTCTGCCAGGAAGAGCATTCCCAGCAGAGGAAACGGCCAGGGTGGTAATGGGCTTGTGTGTTGGAAGGACTAAAAGGCCTGTGTACCTGGAGCTTAGTGAGCTTAGTGTGCGAAGGAGTGGATAGCGTAAGGTGAAAATAGAGGAGTAGGTAGGAGACCGATCATTAACTTTGTAAATTGAAGTAAGCAATTTATGATTTCTTTTCACTACAGTAGGAAACTGTGAGAGGGTTTAAAGTTTGAGTTTGAATTAAAGGTCATTCTCGTTGCTTTGGGGTGAGCAGATTTTTTTTTTTTTTTTTTTTAATTTTTTTTTTTTTTTTCAACGTTTATTCATTTTTGGGACAGAGAGAGACAGAGCATGAACGGGGGAGGGGCAGAGAGAGAGGGAGACACAGAACCGGAAACAGGCTCCAGGCTCCGAGCCATCAGCCAGAGCCTGACGCGGGGCTCGAACTCACGGACCGCGAGATCGTGACCTGGCTGAAGTCGGACGCCCAACCGACTACGCCACCCAGGCGCCCCGAGCAGATTTTTAAGGGGGTAGGGTTGAAGCAGAAAGACAAGTTAGGAGTCTATTCTTTTTTTTTTTTTTTTTAATTTTTTGTTGTAACGTTTATTTATTTTTGAGAGACAGAGCATGAGCATGGGAGGGGCAGAGAGAGGGGGAGACACAGAACCTGAAGCAGGCGTCAGGCTTTGAGCTGTCAGCACAGAGCCTGACGCGAGGCCCGAACCCATGAACCATGAGATCAAGACCTGAGCTGAAGTTGGACGCCCAACGGACCAAGCTACCCAGGCGCCCTGATTAGGAGTCTCTTCTTTGTTATAAAGATGGTTGTTTATTGACCGCTTTGTATTTTCCAGGAACTACATTAGTTGCTTTATGTACGTTTTCTCATTTAATCCTTAAAATTACTTTATGAAGCAGGTGCAATAACGTCCTCCATTTTATAGGAGCAAGACAATTGAGGCATAAGGGGACAAGGTTAATAATGAGCACCAGAGCTAGGATTCAGATATGTTTGGTCTTCCCTAAGAGCCAGGCCACTAGAAATTATTATCACTGTGCTGCTTTATTTTATCTGCTGATTTACTTAGTAAGCATGTGTTAAAGGGGAACGTTTCTTAAGGACTCCGTAAAATTGTAACGGAAAGTTAGAAATCGTATCTGTGTGATATATTCATTCAACAATCATTAGGCCTGTGGCGTTTCATAGGCATTTTGCTAGAGGCAAGAGATGCAAACATAGAGTAGACGTCATCCCTGTCGGCAGATGTTTTCATGGGTTCGTAGTGAAAGATGGAATAGGGATAATGAAGTGTTACAGTTGTTATGATGCATTTTTACTTAGTGTACATAGGGAGGAGTCAAAGGGAGAAGGCAGATAACTTGAATTAATCTGGATCTTAAGTCAAAAAAGCTTTTGAAACACCAAACCTATTCCCTTAATATTTGGATCATTTAAATAATTAGAGATCTATTTTCCCACCTGTTTTTTGTTCTATCAGTCATATTCACAGTATTATCCGTATAGAATTTTGGTATTTTATAGTAGGAAGTGACCTTAGAGATGAGTCCTCTGTCTTTGTTGAGCACATGGTTTAGGATAAGGATCAGCAGACTGTGGCCCACTCTTGATTTCAGCTCAGGTCATGATCTCATGGTCGTGAGGTCAAGCCCTGTGTCAGGCTCTGCACTGAGTGCAGAACCCACTTGGGATTCTCTCTCTGTCCCCTGCTTGCTCTCTTTCTCTGAGATAAAAAAAATGAATAAATTACAAATCTTTTAGCACACCACATACACTGTTTTTCGCCTGAATCCTCCCTGCGTCCTTCAAAGTACATCTTGGAATTCCTTTGTGTTGGTTAAGAACATTGGCTCTGGAACCAGACCCCTGGACCGAAATCCCAGCTCCATTACTTACCGTTAGTTGTAATCTTGCTAAAGTGACATAACCTTTTTGGGTCAGTTTCTGACTGAAACAAAAAACAAAAAACAAAATCAAAATAAAAAAAAAAAAAAAACAAAAATCAAAAGAAATGGTTATGAGATTATTTTGCTACATGAACTATGCCTGAAACAGGACCATGCCCGGCACAGTAGATGCTCAATAAATGTCAGCAGCATCGTCATAAAGTGCTACTTCGTTCTGGTGACTGCATAGAATACCACCACATGGATGCTTTCGTTGGCTGGCTCCATATCGTTGATTACCGCAGTGATTTCCAAACAGGGTTGCAATGAATGGTTTTTTTCCATGCATTTGATCAGTGAGGTTGGACATGTTTTCATGGGCCTAAGGGCCATTAATATTTTCTATTTCCGTGAACAGGCTGTTCAGATCTTTTGCCTGTTAAGTTATTGGTCATTTTCTTATTGATTATAGGGGGCTTTTTACATGGAAATTACCTCTTTGCATAATATGTGTTTAAAGTGTTTTTTGTTTCTAGCTTGCCTTTTGGTTTCAGCTTCCTGTTTTTTTTTTTTTAACTGCAGAAAAATTTGTCAGTCTTTATAAAAACTGAATGACATGGTTTGATATCATATTTAAATAGGCTTACTTCGAGATTGTAAAAAAAAAGTGTACCTTCTAGTATTATGATTTCAGTTTTTTACATTTAAGTCTTTGATCAATCTTTATTTTGGTGTTAGCTGATAAATAAAGGCTTAGAGTAAATACATCCTTACTCATCGCAGGGTCACAGCTTAGCTCTGCCTCCTTAAATCCTTTTTTGAGGTAGCTGCTGTGTCAATAATTCTCACTTTTCAGATACCAAATTTCTCTAGGATATTTGAGGTGTTAAGTGGAAATGTTTGGTTTAGTTATTGAGGTTATCCTCACAAAGGCAGAGGACAAACACCTTCCCCAAGTAAAATCCAGGTTAAGTGCGTTGAAGTAAATGAAACACTGTGTTCTTGAGAAATATTTGGCGTTTATTCACCTGAGGCTTTTTAATCTTTAGGATTCTTTTATGATTTTATTCTGTTCTCATCTCGTTTAGGTTGCGAGTTATAAGGACTCAGCATCACGTGGAAGCGCTTGTTGAGCATCGCAGTGGCCAGGTTGTGGTTTCAGCGTCCACCCGGGAGTGGGCCATTAAAAAGCATCTTTACAGCACCACAAACGTGGTGGCCTGTGAGAGCGTGGGACGGGTGCTGGCAGAGCGATGCTTGGAGGCAGGGATCAACTTCATGGTCTACCAGCCCACTCCGTGGGAGGCAGCCTCAGACTCGGTATTTTGGTTTCGTATTTATTTAGAAGGTATTAATTCCCGATGTCAGGTGCTTACATAGTAACGGTAATTGCATTTCTCAGGTTCTTTCCACGTGGCAGGTGCTGAGGTGGGTATCCTGACCTGCAGAGTGGCCCAGAGGGTCAGGATTAGTATCCCCTGTCCTGTGTACAAGTAACCTGAGGCTGGCTTGTCCAGAGTCCATCCAGGGGGGCTGGTGTACAGCCGCAACGTGGACTGCTCTGCTTCCCCGTTCACGTGTTAACATTTCGTGTGTGACGAGACACTATTAGTCTTTGACGTCTCGAAGGTCTCTTCTTATCCGTGTCATTAAGATCGCTTTCTGAAAAACCAGGGGAGGCTTGGAAGTTAGCAAGGAGCAAGTCAGCTGTTTCATCTCTCTTTCTTTTGAGGAGTGAGAAGCACGGTGTATTGTCCGCTTACTGTGCTGACTTCATCTTTTCCTTTTTTCTGATCTTCAAAACCAGATGAAGCGACTACAGAGTGCCGTGACAGAAGGCGGTGTGGTGCTGCAGGAGCCCCGGAGAATCTATGAATGAACTAGAAGCATCGTTCCGAACGTATGGATATAAAGCTGTGAGCTGTTACGTCCTTCAGAAGAGAGCATCTGGAAGAACAGCCAGCTTGGAAGTTTTATACAATCACGTAACAGTGGAATGTTATTACCAGTTAAGAAGGTCGTCCCTGGGGCGCCTGGGTGGCGCAGTCGGTTAAGCGTCCGACTTCAGCCAGGTCACGATCTCGCGGTCCGTGAGTTTGAGCCCCGCGTCGGGCTCTGGGCTGATGGCTCAGAGCCTGGAGCCTGTTTCCGATTCTGTGTCTCCCTCTCTCTCTGCCCCTCCCCCGTTCATGCTCTGTCTCTCTCTGTCCCAAAAATAAAAAATAAACGTTGAAAAAAAAAAAAAAAGAAAGAAGGTCGCCCCTTTCACCCCTTGTGTGTGTGTGTGTGTGTGTGTGTGTGTGTGTGTGTGTGTATTTTGTTGTTGCTCATCAAGGGCTAAATTCTTACCTTCTCTTGGACAGAAGTACCTGAGAAAAGCTGTTGCCAATGATAATTAACTTTCGAAGGACAAATTGTTTATAAGCTAAAGAATAAATGCATATTATGAACACTTTCTGGTTAAATGAATTTTTTTTTTTGTCTTTGAGCTCACTGTGGCAAGAGCACACACACGAGGTTTATGCAAACTGCATCTCACCACGTCCAGCGCAGAGGGTGATCTCAATAAACGATGGCCGTTGCTGCTCAGAGTGTGGACTTTTTTTTTTTAAATAGGAAATGCCTGTATCAATCAATTTATTATAAATAGCCTTAGTGCTGTGATGAAAAGGGACAAATCCTAACCTCAGTTGGGCTCCTGAACCCTAACCTGCAGAAGCAGATTTGAAAGAAGAAAGCACAGTGGGGAACTGAAGCAGCGGTGGAAAGGAGCAGGGCTGGTGTATATCATATGCCATTAATTGAGTTTGTTGGATGGGTGGTGAAGCTGTGTGGGGTGGGAGTCACGGCAGCTCTCTCACGGGAGTGGATTAAATCAAAAGAGGTTCACGCCAGTCAGAGTGGCCAAAAGGAACAAATCAGGAGACTATAGATGCTGGAGAGGATGTGGAGAAACAGGAACCCTCTTGCACTGTTGGTGGGAATGCAAATTGGTGCAGCCACTCTGGAAAGCAGTGTGGAGGTTCCTCAGAAAATTAAAAATAGACCTACCCTATGACCCAGCAATAGCACTGCTAAGAATTTATCCAAGGGATACAGGAGTACTGATGCATAGGGGCACTTGTACCCCAATGTTCATAGCAGCACTCTCAACAATAGCCAAATTATGGAAAGAGCCTAAATGTCCATCAACTGATGAATGGATAAAGAAATTGTGGTTTATATACACAATGGAATACTACGTGGCAATGAGAAAAAATGAAACATGACCTTTTGTAGCAACGTGGATGGAACTGGAGAGTGTGATGCTAAGTGAAATAAGCCATACAGAGAAAGACAGATACCATATGGTTTCACTCTTATGTGGATCCTGAGAAACTTAACAGAAACCCAATGGGGGAGGGGAAGGAAAAAAAAAAAAAGAGGTTAGAGTGGGAGAGAGCCAAAGCATAAGAGACTGTTAAAAACGGAGAACAAACTGAGGGTTGATGGGGGGTGGGAGGGAGTGGAGGGTGGGTGATGGGTATTGAGGAGGGCACCTTTTGGGATGAGCACTGGGTGTTGTATGGAAACCAATTTGACAATAAATTTCATATATTGAAAAAAAATAAAAAAATAAATCAAAAGAGGTTAACTACTTCTGGCTATTTAAGACAGATGTGAAGAGGAAGAACATGTAAGCAGTTAGGGTAGCTTCTGGAGCATTTCCTCCCCGTTTTTAAATGTGTATCCCAATTATACATACATAAGTGAAATCACATTACTATTTCCAATCTGAATATTTGATAGGTTGCTGAAAAAAGCTAAGTATGCACCAACATTTTTTAAAAGTATGATTGGTTCTGAGAAGCCTTCAAGGGAAGACGTAAAGACCGATGGACTAGTGGCTTCGGAAATTGACGGAGACAAAAATAGAGTTCACCTGGAAGTGACACTGTACGTGGGTTCCTCCCCCCCCACCCCCCGCAAGGAATAGGTGGATGTTTTTTTTCCCTCGCAAGGATTGTCCCAGATCATCTCTGCAGTTCGATTGGGCAATTATTGAGGCTTTTTGCGGAGAGTTTGATAGATGGTATTATAAAGGATGATGCAGACAAAGTGAAGAAAAAGAAGGGGTGTTGGGGGAGGGGACGGGGCAGCTCAATGCGGGCGAAGTGCGAACAAGTGCTGATCTCAAAGCGGACGAGAGGTGGTCCCTCCACCCTCGTCCACAGCTGCCGTCCTGACCTACGTACCGCAGTTCCTCCAGGTGCTGTCTACTGGCCCCTTTTCACCCTTCTTCAGGCACCATTTTCTCCCACCACCCGTCCTAATACCCTAGGTCTCGGTAAACCGCACCTTAAAGTCACTGCAGAGATTGCCGTGCGGGGCAAGGGAAGGGGGCTTTGGCTGGAAGGCGGGGTCTAAGCGAGCCCCGCCCGCGGCCGAGGTGTAAGGGCGGACACCTGTGGGCGGGCAGGTGGCGGCACGCGGCCAATCGCAGGCTCCCGGGCCACCCGCTTCCCGTGCGAGCCCTTTAAGGCGGCCGGCGCGGCGGAAGCGCGTGGCTGCACGTGGCCGCACCGGGCGCCCTCGGCGGAGCTGCGTGGTCATGGACGTGGGCGCCGACGAGTTCGAGCAGAGCCTCCCTCTGCTGCAGGAGCTCGTCCTGGGCGCGGACTTCGTGGGTAAGGGCGGGGATTCCGGGCCCTGTCGCCGCATCCCTCTGGCCCGTGGGAGCCTGCACAGGGTGTGGCGCGGGCGGGACAGGAGCAGAGAGGTGAGGCCCAGCCGGGACGCTCGGCAGGCCGCGGGAGGCGCAAAGAGGGCCCTTCCGACCGACGGGGACATTCCTTCTGGGGCCTGGGCGGTGGGACGTTAGGCAGCGAGTACGCTTTGGCCCCACTGTAGTCCAGGTGGAGCCGAGCAGATGGGATGAGTGGCCTGGCTTGTCCTTGCTTTGGCTTTCTCCTTTCTGTCTTCTTGACCCCACCTGGCCTCCTGAGCCGAGTACGCTCGCTCACCTGCAACACATACAACATGAAGAGCCGTGGCAATGGTCTGCGTCTGCGGACTCTTGTCTTTTTTTTGTTTTTTGCCCCCCCGCAGGTCTGGACATAGAGTTCACGGGCCTTCGTTCTAACCAGTCCCGGCCCCAGCAGATCAGGTAAAGCCAAAGCTGCCTTACAGCTGAGCTGGGGAGGGGCTTACCTGTGCCCTTCCGACTGGTGTTCTGGCCACTTGCACATTCTTTCTCTGCAGACACCTTGTTGGCATGGGGGTGGGGGGGGGGCAGGACAGCACTTTGTGTGTGGGGGGGTGGTCTTTGTCCACTGAGCACTGGGAGTATGTAATAGTTGTAACAAGGAAAAATGCTGCTTGTGGTTGAGAGATGCTGATCCAGAGTGGAGTCTGGGGTGCCTTCACACCATTTCCTTCCCTGTGGGATGAGATGTCTGTTTTTCCGCAGCCTGTTCGACCTGCCCTCAGAGTGGTATCTAAAGACCCGTCAGAGTGTTCAGCAATTCACAATCTGTCAGATTGGTGAGTTTCTTCTTCAGCTGTTTGCTATGAGTTACTGAAGGAGGGGTTTGTATCGCCTTTGGGTTTCCTGCTGGTAAAACAGCTTTGACTCCTTTCAGAGATGCTGGCTTCAGTTTTGGCCATGTTGTGCCTGTGGGGCCCGACATTTGGGAACAAGCAGAAACTGAATTAGCTGCACTGTTCCCATGCCTAAGTAAATCGACATTAAAGAATCTGTATCCTCTCTCAAGAAAAAATGCGTGTGGTTTTTGCTTAAAACCTGCAAGAACAAGATCCTGTTATAAAGCGTCTCGCTCTGCAGACTTTTTCACTAATGGGGCTTAGACATCTTTCTATATCAGCATAAACAGATTCCCATTCATTTTTTAACAGTCACGTAGTGTTCTAGCTGTGAATGTAGGGATTGACTCAGTCTCCTATGATGCCTTTTTACCTTTTGTGTGTAATCAAACAAGTTGTGTTAACTGTCCTGGTGTTTATGGATGTGTTTGGTATACTACCAGCAGTGGAGTTGTAGAGTTAGTATGTGCATGAAAGTATGAACTTGGGGGGCCAAACGATCCCTCTCCTACCAGCCATCCACAGAATTTACACTGACTTCTACTAAAGCACTGAACGTGCCTGGTTTCCTCACTCATGCTGGGTAAGATCAGTCTTCACTTTTTTGCCCACCTGGTAGAGGAAAAATCTAATTGTTCTGATCTACGTTAAAAAAAAAATTTTTTTTAACGTTTATTCATTTTTGAGAGACACAGAGCATGAATGGGGAAGGGGCAGAGAGAGAGGGAGACACAGAATCCGAAACAGGCTCCAGGCTCTGAGCTGTCAGCACAGAGCCCCATGCGGGGCTCGAACTCATGAACTGCGAGATCATGACCTGAGCTGAAGTCGGGTGCTCAACCGACTGAGCCACCCAGGCACCCCTGATCTACATTTTAAATGCTGGGTTAACCTTTTTCGTAAAGGGGTAGGCGATACATTTTTCAGGTTTTGCAGATCGTTCATATGGTCTCTGTTACAGCTACCTTTCTGTTGCTGGAAGTTAGCCAAAGATAATATGTAAATGAGCATGGTATGTTTCAATAAAGTTTTATTTACAAAAAAAGTCTTGAAACAGATTTACCCTTGCTTTTTCTATGCTGAGCATGTGTGTGTGTTCTCTCTCCTTGTCCTTTGCTATTTTTCTGTTGCAGTTTTTTTCTTAACGGTAAGACCTCTTTGAAAAGTATATGAAACAGGGGCTCCTGGGTGGCGCAGTCGGTTAAGCGTCCGACTTCAGCCAGGTCACGATCTCACGGTCCGTGAGTTCGAGCCCCACGTCGGGCTCTGGGCTGATGGCTCAGAGCCTGGAGCCTGCTTCCGATTCTGTGTCTCCCTCTCTCTCTGCCCCTCCCCCGTTCATGCTCTGTCTCTCTCTGTCCCAAAAATAAATAAACGTTGGAAAAAAAAAAGTTAAAAAAAAATATATATGAAACAGCATGTGGATATTTCTGTTGTCTTCCCCTACTTTGAAGTCTTCTTCACTTCACCATAGAGTCTTCTTAACCATGCAGACATTTTAAAGTCCTTCACTGTATAAATCTCTGTTTTCTTTAGCATTTCCTCCGGTTAGTTTTAAAACTAAAAAAATGTCAGTTTTCTGTATTTGAAGAACCATTCACAATTATAGTTTAGTAATTTCAGTGTCAATTACAGTTTGAGAGCTCTCCTGGTTCTATTTTTTTTTTTTTTAAGAGATTATCTTATTCTAAGGCATACAAAGTATCTTTAGGTGCAAAGTACCGTTTGCAATGTTTCCTTTCTGCAGCTAACTTTTGATAGCTTTGCTTGGGTATTCACTCCCTCTGTTCTTCTTGTAGGATTGTCTGTGTTTTCCAGTATTGAAGGAGAGTCAAACAAGTATGTATGAAGACCTTTTGCAAAACATCTGGCTCTTGCCCACTAATCTTCTCCACCTGCTCCCCTCCGTCTTCTGCCCCAGGCTCTGAACCACTTTGGCCCTGGATGTTCCATGTTCTCCTCCCCGTCTGTGCCCTTCCGGCCTCCTGTCCCCTGTAGGTTCTGGCTGCTTCAAGTCTCTCTTGGGGCAGCATCTTTTCCGGGGGTCTTCCCTGGCACGTCGGTGCCCCTCTCCCTGTTTCTGTGAGCCTTCAGGGTAGGTCTAATGAGGGTGATGTGACTCCTGGACACCAGCAGGCAGAAAGCGTGCTGAACGGTGGACTCAGGATGGGGGTGGACCCTTCCCCGAGGGCAGGATCTCTGCCTTTTTCCTTTGGCCCCAGCGCAGTCAGCAGTACTAGAAGTGGCCAGCATTTAGGTACTTGTCAAGTGAAAGAAGTAATTCGCTTACAACCCTGCTCTGTGGGCTAGAACCGGAAAAAATGTCTTTGGCTTTTTTTTTTCTTAATGTTTATTTATTTATTTATTTATTTTTTTTAAAGTTTATTTTTTATTTTTGGGACAGAGAGAGACAGAGCATGAACGGGGGAGGGGCAGAGAGAGAGGGAGACACAGAATCGGAAACAGGCTCCAGGCTCTGAGCCATCAGCCCAGAGCCCGACGCGGGGCTCGAACTCACGGACCGTGAGATCGTGACCTGGCTGAAGTCGGACGCTTAACCGACTGCGCCACCCAGGCGCCCCACTTAATGTTTATTTTTTTATAGGTATGTAGCCCATTCGTGTAACTTCTTTCTCTTCCCCACGACGTTTGGGGTTTTGGATTCGGAGTTCTCTTTCCAGGCTTCCAGTGTCCAGTTTCTGAATCAGTATGGCTTCGACTACAACAAGGTATGGCAGCAGAGCGGGGAAGGGGAAGGTTTTTGTTTTTGGTTTTTTTTTTTTTTTTAAAGCTTTATTTATTTATAATAAGAGCACAAGTGGGAGAGGGACAGAGAGAGAGGGAGAGAGAAAATCCCAAGCAGGGTCCACACTGTTAGCACAGAGCCTGACACAGGGCTCGACCCTATGAACCATGAGATCATGACCTGAGCCGAAGTCAAGAGTCAGATGCTTAACCGACTGAGCCACCCAGGCACCCCAGAGATAGGAAGGTTTTAAAGGTTCTTTGGTCCAGCTGGGCTGCGTCTCATTTCCTGTGCACGTGAGACTGGACGAGGAGGGCTTCTTTTTCATCTGCTCCTGCTGCACAGAGGATGCCTCCACTAGTCTGCTTGTTCTCATCCTGTCTAGTTTCTCAAAAACGGGATCCCATATATGAATGAAGAACAGGAGAAGAAAATCAAACACAACATCCTGACTGGGAACTGGAAAGTTCGCAGGTAAAGCCTGTTTCTCCAGGTGCTTCGTGGGTTTCTGTTTCTGGTGTTTTTTTCACGTATCCTGTGGGTAGGTGTGCTGGCTCGAGAGCACAGTGACCTCGTGGCGTCACCTTTAACTGGGGTGGCTTCGGCAGTATGCAGTCAGCCAAACACGACAGCTCAGAGTGACGGTGGTTCCGTTCCTTCCGCTGCGATGAGAGCCCTCTTGCTGCATCAAGTATGATTTTTATGTTCAAAAGTGAAGGGAAGTGGGGAAGAACGGACTCTTGACTCAGTACTTCAGTGGAGAAGCAGGAACTCCATTCCGGTGCCACAGCAGAGAGGGGCTCTGCGGGACTCCCTGTGACGCGTTGTGCTGGCTTTCCGTGTGATCCTGGGGAGGTTTCAGGGGTAAATCCCGGGTAACCTTGACCATGCTGGTCGTAGGCCTCGGCCTGGACCTACTGCCTCATGTTCTTGAATCTGAGTGCCCCCGAGGGTGGGGTCTCCGCCTCTCTTCTTTGGCCCCAGGGCCAGTTGTCCTACTGGAAACCCCGTAATGCCGTAGAGCTGGGCCAGGAGTGATGCAGTGACAGCATCGCGTGGTCACCTGGGCCCCAGACAGGCCCTGCAGTCAGTTGTATGGAGCTCAACCAGTCACTTCAGCAATTTGAGCTTTAGAGTCTTGCCTTTATCAGGAGGGGGCTTAAATTAGACCAGTTTTAGCTCTGGAATGTTCTGGCTGATTATTAGGTCCAGATAACTACATACTATTGGAGGTGGGGGGTTTTGTTTGTTTGTTTTTGTTAAGCCCTACACCCAAGCTGGACCTCGAAACCACAACCTCAATATCAAGAGTTGCATGTTCCACTGACTGAGCCAGCCAGGCGCCCCCAGAAGTTTTGGGCTTTTTTCTGCCCCCCCTGAAATCCTCATTCATGGATTTTCAATAAAAATGTCTCTTTTTGTGAGAGGAAAACTATTTGAATTTTAACCTTCTGTTATTTTCAAATGTTGGAGAAGAGTCTTTCCTCATCTCAAAATAACATCATGTTCTTGTGTCCCTAACATGGGAGAAGATGTGCTTACCAAAGTTCCTGTCTTTTCCTTATGTCACCAGATGGTGCTTTATTGCCCCAAAGGCTGAATTAAGCAGACAGGCCTGACTGTAGTGCTCAGCGTTGGCTCGCTCCCAAGGCCTCTTCCTGCATGCGTCCCAGTGAGGCAGAAAGGATGGGGCGTGCCCCTGCGAATGTATGGGAGAGCATAGGCCAAGCATCTGGCTTTCTGTTGCAGAGCAAGGCTCAGAAGATAGTCCCTTTGGGGTCCATTCTGTTGCTCGGATCACCGTGTTAAAGCTGGCACCCTCCAAACCCCTGGTCACGTTCACACTGTCTTGAGGTTCTGTGGTTCCCGTGGTTTTCTCCAACCTCCCATTTCTGTGCGCCCGCTTTCAGTTCTCTGGATAAAGACCAGATCAAGGTGGTGATTGATGAGGTGACACGGTGGCTGGACCTGGCGGAGGAGGGCGACTGGATGACTCTCCCTGGTATTGCTGGTAGGCAGGAGGCTCTCCCCGAGCCTGGGAGTGTTGGGGCCGGTCGCTGGCAGGCGTGGGGGTCGGGGGAAACGTACCCCCTCTGTCTTGTGGATCCTGGGCGTCAGCTCAGCAGGCACGTTGTCCTTGGGGTTAGATCAAGCTCCGACCTCAACTCAGAAGCTGGAGGCATTTTGATCTGTTTTGTTCGGTTTGGTTTTGTTTTTACATTTGCTTATGTATTTTTGAGAGACAGCACAAGCAGGGGAGGGGCAGAGAGAGAAGGAGACACAGAATCTGGAGCAGCATCCAGGCTCAGAGCTGTCAGCACAGAGCCCCACGCAGGGCTCGAACTCACAAACCACAAGATCATGACCTGAGTCAAAGTTGGACTCTCAACCGACTGAGCCACCCAGGCACCCCATACCTGTTCGGTTTTTTTAATTAAAAAAAAACAAAACAAACAAACTTATTTAAAAAAAAAATTTTTTTTTTCAACGTTTATTTATTTTTGGGACAGAGAGAGACAGAGCATGAACGGGGAAGGGGCAGAGAGAGAGGGAGACACAGAATCGGAAACAGGCTCCAGGCTCTGAGCCATCAGCCCAGAGCCCGACGCGGGGCTCGAACTCACGGACCGCGAGATCGTGACCTGGCTGAAGTCGGACGCTTAACCGACTGCGCCACCCAGGCGCCCCCAAACAAACTTATTTTTGAGAGAGCGAGAGCAGGGGAGGGGCAGAGAGAGGGAGACAGAATCCAAAGCAGACTCCGTGCCGTCAGCACAGAGCCCGACGTGAACCACGAGATCGTGACCTGAGCCGAAGTCAGTCAACAGACTAAGCCACCCAAGGGCCTCTGTGTTTATCATTTTGAAAGAGAACCTATGACCTTCAGCGTAGTATGCTAACGTGGTGGCCGTCAATAGCTGTAACCCCCACACAGAGACCCTTCGGGGTCCTCAGTTTCAGAGTGGCCAGGACATCAGCTTCGGGAACGGGTGTGGATGCCGTGTCGTCCTGTCCTGTGGGCTTCTGGCCGCGGCACGCCGAGGCGCTCGGCTTGTTCCATGTAGCTCTCCGCTTCCCTCCCCCTCTCGAGGGGAAGGTGAACCGCCGTCTGTGCCGGTTCCGTGCGAGCCTGTGTCTCCTTGCCGCAGGCTTCCAGGCCTTTGAGATCCAGCTGGTGCTGAGGCAGGCCCTCCCCAACGTCTGGACGGTCCTGAGAGACCAGGGGGTGAGTTCCCGCCTGGGGGTGGGCAGCCTCAGGGGCTGTGTTTCTCCCTCGGCCTCTGAGAAAGGCTCTCTCTCGTCTCCCCCCCCCCCCCCCCCCCGCCACCTCCTTTTGTGAGATCATGGCTACGTTCCCAGGAACCCGGGATTCAGAGGACTCGTCTCTACTTTTGTCTCAGATAATAGTGAAAAAAGTGAGCAAACAGCATCGCTGGTACCTTGAGAACACCTCCTGTGATCGAGAGAGCTGCTGGAAGGAGAAGATTCTTCTCTCTGCGAGGGGTTTTTCTGTGTTTTTCCAGATGCTGGTGAAAGCCCAGAAGGTAGGGAAAAATCTCTCTTCTTGGCCTCCAGCCGTCTTTCGTATTTCTGACCATGGTAATACGCTGCGGCTGCCAACAAAAATGAGATGCCTTGAGATAGAAGCGGTCCGTTCTTGTTGATAACCGGCTTTCTGGATCTAGCCTTCTTTCCCCAAATCGCAACGGGTTAAGCGGGGACAGAGGGTCTGCATAAAACACTAAGGTTCCCGTCCCCCACGTCATGACTAGCTGACCCGGAACTGCTTGGGGGGAATTGCTTCAGTTTAGCCCCCGGCGTGGACCCTGCCCCACATCCCTCCAGGCCCTGCTCGTCCTCTTTCTGGCATCTGCGCATAGGGGCCACTTCTCATGGGAGGGGGTGGTGAGGGGGGATACCGTGTGATGGGATCTCAGGGTTCTGAAGCCGCACCCCCCCTGCGGGAGAGTGTGGACCCGGGACGTCTGGTTTTAACCCTCCTTTCTGCCGCCTGTCCATCCCTCCAAGCAGCCCTTGGTGGGCCACAACATGATGACAGACCTACTGCATCTGCACGAGAAGTTCTTCCGGCCACTCCCAGGTATGGGCGTGCCCGCCACCCCCTCCCGGTCTTCCCTTCACGTCCAGACGGGGTTTGGGCCCCAGTCCTGCCCCAGGGTAGCCCCTCCACGCACCCCTCCCCGGGACCCGTGGGCTTCCAGGGTTCTGGCGGATCTGTGCCTGTTCCCATTTTCCCCCAGTGCAAGCCAGGTGACTTTCCGGCAGAAAGACTTCCATTCGGCTTGATCCTGTCCCCGCCTTGATGGCAGCTGTCGTGTACCATTGCGTGAGACCTTGTGGGATCAGAAATGTGAGGAGAGAGGAAGCTGCCTTCCGTCTCTGCTATAATCCTAACACTTTGTTGTTGTTGTTTTTTCCCCCTCTGGGACTTATCACAAATTTGATCGCGCTACGTGTTTGATTTTGCATTTGGCTTCCCCCCCCCCGACTTACCCAAAGCATTTATGCCGTTAACCTAGTGTCATTTCAGTGGCTGTGTGGCCTTGTCTTATGGCTGTGCCACACTTTGCCTGACTGGTGCCCTCATTGCATGTACGATAGTGTCATGCAGCCGTTAAAGGCTTGGACTTGAGAGCCCTGCTTCTGTCCTCCTCCAACCCTCCTCACATGTGTTAGCTCCGGCAAGGTGCTTTCTCGGTTTCCTTGCCTGTAAGAAGGGGGTGATAATAATGGCGATATCCTAGTACTGGGGGATTAAATGAAATAGTGTACATTGTCTAGATTAAAAGGGTGGGAGGGTTTTAAGACTTCCCCGGAAATGATAAAACCCCTCAGTTTGAGCATATGGAGAGAATCGAGGGAGAAGTAGGGGTAAAATTAATGCGCACTGGCCAGAAAAACTAAGACGACAAAACAAAACTGCTGGGAGAACAAAAGGTGGGTAAGAAAGGAGAGGTTGGGGACCATGGCCTGGCGCCTGGGAGAGCAGGAAGGGTGGGGAGGGGTGTCAGGGACATGAGGGGGCGTTGGGGCAGAGAGGGGAGCAGGGGGCAGAGCCAGGGATGAGACGGGCTGTCCTCTCACCCAGCGGGCAGTCGACAGGTGGATGCGTAAAACTGGGGAAACCCGCAGCACGGCGCCTTTGCAGATCTGGGAACAAACACCCAGAGAAAGAACATGGAAAGCGCTTGCCTGGGGAGCGGGCAGAGGAGAGTGGGGTTTGCTTTGGTTCGTTTTGCCATAAATCTCTTTAAACTCCATACAGGTAGTCCTTTGGTAAATATACCAATTAATAGCTTTTTTTTTTTTTTTTTTTTAAATCAGGGCACTTAGAATTTTTAGTTGATTTTTTTTTTTTCTTGGATTTCCTCTAAACAGTCCCTTACAGACCATTTCATACCCGCTTTTCAATGGCACTTCCTTCTCCCTGCGTGCATTGGCTCACACCACAACTACGTTAACTAGTGTTGACAATAGCCAATATCCTGAGTTTAATGGAAAACCATCTGGCTTTCACCACCACAAAAGGTGATGGCAGGTTGGTTTGAGATTTAAAATCCTTAATGACTAGGAGAAAGGATGTTTTTAATTCCCATTTTGTTCTGTTTTGCTTGCCTTGTTTGTGAATTAGCGTTGGTGACAAGCTAGGTTGGAGAATCTTCCTTCCCATTTTTATCTACAAACTCCCTTCTATCTGGTGTTTTGCTTCAGAAAGCTATGATCAATTTAAGCTGAATATCCACAACCTATTTCCTGTTCTCATTGACACCAAGAATGTGACAAAGGACATCTGGAAGGTAAGGAGCGGGATTGTTTTGTCCCAGTTTGTTAAAGTTTGTTTACCGAGAGCCTGAGCTCCTGAGAGTGCAAGCAGGGGAGGAACAGAGAGAGAGGGAGGGAGAGAGAGAGAGAATCCCAGATAGGCTCAGCCCTGTCAGCAGAGAGCCCGACATGGGGCTTGAATCATGACCTGAGCTGAAGTCGGACACTTAACTGGCTGAGCCACCCATGGGCCCTCACTCCGTCTCTTTTTTGAAAATTGTTCCTCAAATCCTTCTCTCCTGTTTTACAACCAGTAACAACTTCCTTTGTATTTTCACGTTGGGTTATCATCTTAGCTTGTAAGTTTTTTCCTTCCCTCATCCAAGTTCCCATGTTTTGACTGAGTTGTATGTAGCTTGTCCGATCTAAAGCACCACACAGGGCAGTTTGTTCTAGAGCTTGATACACGCGTGATAAATATCTGCGCCTGCTCAACAGGGTGGGGGAGGCTCTGAGGGCTCTTAACGATCTCTGCTGAGCCTTAAGGTCATGGGTTTCAACCCTGGGCACGATACCATCACCTGGGAAACTAAATCCTGCCGTCTGGACCCCACCGCCAGCTTCCTATGGTTTAGGGGGCAGGGGGTGCAGTGGTGTTTCTAAAGCTCCCAGGTGACTTCTGTTGCACAGTTAGGGTATGAATTGCACATGGAGAAGGGAGGCACCCAACTGGCTTGAATGCTTCTTAGAACTTAAACTGAGGAACAGAGAGAGGGGAATCAGATCAGCATTTTAAAGCCCGAAGCTGGTCACCTAACTATTCAGTAAGGGAGCTACAAAAAAAGGCATTGGGTTACTTGGTACCCCTTTGCTTAGAGCCGTGTTTATCATTTGTCCCTCCCCAGTTTCCAGCTCTTCCGCGGGTCTGTGATGCTGTGCATCTCCATGTGACAGAGTCCAAGGGTGAAGCAGGAAGGGTGTGGGCTGATCGGAGGGAACCCACGTGTTCTTGCCACACAAGCGGAGAGGAGCTCGGGGTGACCTGGCGTTGCCCAAGGCTCTCTGGTTCTTAGAGCACCTGGTGTCCACATGTGTGTCCTTGGCCATGGTCTGGTGCCTTGGAGGCATATGTTTACAGAACCCCTTAGACACGTGCCTTTGTAGGAAGGTGGTAGGAGTTATTGCAGTTTTTCTAGCCTAGGTTATTGGGTACCTTCTAGAAAACCCAAGGATGCTGCTAGGGCCCTAATCAAGGGATAAAGACCCTGATCTTTGAATAGAAAGAGGAGTTTATAGGAATTATTTTCCAGGATCCTTCAGTGGCCATTGGTAATCCCCAAGCGGATAAGAAAAGCACAAGTTTTGTTCTGATTTGTTCCATAATTCTAGGAACTGAATTTCCCAAGGGTTTCAAATCTCTCAGAAGTTTATGAAGTCCTAAACAGGTAAGGAGGCTGTTTTT
Source organism: Leopardus geoffroyi (assembly GCF_018350155.1). NCBI lineage: Eukaryota > Metazoa > Chordata > Mammalia > Carnivora > Felidae > Leopardus > Leopardus geoffroyi. The sequence continues at coordinate 144,088,797 of NC_059332.1, forward strand.
TTGCAGGGGGAGGGAGCTGCTCGTAGAGCAGGGGGTTCTTGATGGGGCGTGGGGGGATTTTACTCCCCAGGACACACCCTTTTGGTTGTTGGGGGGTGGGGAGGGCTGTCGTGTCTGGCGAGTAGACAGGATGCACAGGACAGCCCCCAATGGCAAAGAATTCTCCAGCCCCTGACATTCCTGTGCTGAGGTTGATAAACCCTGCCTAGGGGGGCAGGAAGCAGGTAAAATACCTACAGCTACTGAAGTATATGGTGGTCTCTCGTGGCCAGGGTTTAACTTCTTTTGATGTCTTTCTGATTGGAGTGAAAAGCTCTAGCACAACAGGCTTCTTTCCTTCAGTGCCCTGATGTTTGTCCCCGGCCTGCCGTGGTGCAGGTGGGCACGCTCTGAACACTTGAGTGAATGGCCCCGGACCTTCCTGCAGGAGTGGTGGCTCCCACTTCCCCTCACAGCCCTGATCCGCTGTGGTCTGGGGGCCTGCTGGTGGGGACGCGGTGCCTGGAAGGCGCCAGGGTGGGGGTGCTGCGCCTTTCCGTCCTGGGGGGAGGTTGGGGGGGGGAAGCAGCAGACCTGAGCAATGGCAGCTGGAGGTGGGACCGTTCTGGAAGGACGCCTCTGTCGGTGATTGTCCTGTGACAGCCCGCAGGGGTGCCCTGCGGCTCAGCATGTGACGGTCTCCTCTGGGTCCTCATGCCTCATGTCTCCTTCCTCCGATGGCCTTCCTGGGCCCCATTTCCCGGAAGAAATGGGGCCCAAATGCAGGAAGGGTCCCCTCCCCTCCAGACTTCTGCAGTGTTGTCCTCTTTGTGGCAGTATCTCCTGCTAGTCAGCACATGTGAGCGCCTACTGTGTGCAGGGTCCAGGCAGGGAAGGGCTGCCCTCCGCCCACCTGCCCAGCCTCTAGTCCCGTTGTCCCTCCGCTGGTTGGATGGCCTCCCTCTCGGGGCCCTCCTCCTGGCCCTGTCCTTTCCCTCGTCATCAGCCCGACCCAGAAACGACAGCTCCCCGCTTGACTCTCTTCTTGCAACATGGTCTTTGTTCTTATCTTTGCGACTTATCTTCAGGGGCCTCTACTTCGCCTCGGCCCACCGAGGCCGGGTTTTCTTCCTTCACAGAACTTGCTCTCGTGAGCTTGCCCAGTGCAAACCCCTCCGTGGTCTCGGCCGATGGGCTGACTCATGGGTGCGTTCCTGGCACCCCGGGCCCCTCTCTTCCTGCACCGTTGATGGTAGCCTCTCGTGGAGTTGTGGAGGGTTTTCGTTTTTAACTCACTCCCGTGGGCTCTTGTTCTTCCACCCCTCCCCTCGCTCCCAGGGTCGCTCCTCGGCCGCCTCCTTGCTCACTGCTGTGTCCCTGGGTGACCGAATCCACCCCACTAGCTTCAACTCCCACCGCCGTGACTGCCGTTCGGACCTCCAGGACCCCCCTGGCGAGCCGCCTGTCTGCCTGATGTTCCTACCCCACGTGGCGCAAGCACGTCTAACCTGGCATTGTTCTCTGCCCCCCAAACCCACTTCTGTGCTGGAGCAGCTTCCTCTACGTCCTTCTGGCACCTGGTGCCGTGCTCAGGGCTGGCGTGCGCGCCAGAGTTTTGCCCGTCACTAACGGGCTCTGAATCTAGACCTCTCGGGTTTGAACCCCAGCTTTGCCACCCAGTGGCTTGCGAGCAACCTTGAGAAAACTACTTAATCTCTCTGGGCCTGAGTTTCACGGCCTGTGACCCGAGAACATGACTCCAGGTGACGCACAGGCCGCCGTGGGACTTACTGTGCTCATTGGTGAGAAAGGGCCGAGACCTGTGCCTTGCGCTGGGCCCGCGGCTGTGACATGTTCGCCACTGGCCATGCTGCTGACGGTCCTAAACCGAGCAGCCACTCTCCTTGAACAGATGAGGAAACCAGTGTTCCGAGACACTGGACACAGACCCAGTTCTCAGAAGCTGTGGCGGAAAACGGAGGGAAGGTCTTCTCATTGAGTGGGGGCACCCGTGCCACAGCCGAGACCTGAACGGGCCGAGCCAGCCACGTCTGCTGGTCAGGCGAGTTCTGTCTGTCTTCCGCCCTGAATGTCTGTAGTCAAGTCTGCCCTTCTCTGCATCCCCAGGATCACTGCCCCAATCTTTATTTTCCTTTTTTTTTTTTTTTTTAATTTTTTTAACGTTTATTTTTGAGAGACAGAGACAGAGCACAAGCGGAAGAGGGGCAGAGAGAGAGGGAGACACAGAATCTGAAGCAGGCTCCAGGCTCTGAGCTGTCAGCACAGAGCCCAATGCAGGGTTGAACTCACAAACTGTGAGATCGTGACCTGAGCTGAAGTCAGCTGCTTAACTGAGCCATCCAGGTGCCCCCAACTATTTTTCATTCCAGGGATGGTGGTAGCCCCTTGGGTGCCTCATGGCCCGTCCTACCTTGTTTCCCACTGCTGCTCAAGTGTTCTTTTTAAAAAAAAATTTTTTTTAATGTTTATTTATTTTTGACAGACACAGCAGGGGGGGGGGTGCAGAGAGAGAGAGGGAGACACAGAATCCGAAGGAGGCTCAGGGCTCTGAGCTGTCAGCACAGAGCCCGACACGGGGCTCGAACTCACAGACCGTGAGATCACGACCTGAGCCGAAGTTGGACGCTCAACCAACTGAACCACCCAGGTGCCCCTCAAGTGATCTTTTAAAACGTGAACTTGACTGGCCTGTGTTTCTCCTCTGCCTTTCTTTTTGTTTTTTTTTTTTTTTCAATGTTTATTTATTTTTGGGACAGAGAGAGACAGAGCATGAACGGGGGAGGGGCAGAGAGAGAGGGAGACACAGAATCGGAAACAGGCTCCAGGCTCTGAGCCATCAGCCCAGAGCCCGACGCAGGGCTCGAACTCACGGACCGCGAGATCGTGACCTGGCTGAAGTCGGACGCTTAACCGACTGCGCCACCCAGGCGCCCCACTCCTCTGCCTTTCTGATGCTCCTCAAGCACCTCCCCCTGCCCCCGCTGCCAACAGCTGAGCTCTTTCACTGGCCCCTGCCTTTCCCTCGGGGGCTCCAGCCACACACACACACACAGGTCAGGCCTTGCTCCCTTTCCCTCACTGCCTTTGCGCCTTCATTGTGCGTGAGATGCCAGACGCCTCCCCATCGCTTCAGCCAAGCGAGTTCCTGTGGTTCAGGACTCCTGGAGTGCTTCCTCCTTCAGGAAGCCTTCCGTCGCTCCTGCCCGCGGCCTCCGTACCCTCCAGTGCACTGTTAGTGCCTCGGGCGCTGCAGGGCCAGCTCTGTATGTGTCCTTTGGGTCACCAGGTGCGTGCTCCCTGGGCAGAGCCAGTGTCAACTTTATCCAGGTTCCTCACTCAGGCTAAGCGTGTGGCCAGTACTCTAGTGACCTAGTAGCAGCCTCTCTCGCCCTCTTCACCTGTGCTGCTGCCTGCTTACTGAGACCTCACCCGCCTGTTCCTGGACCTGGGCCTTTTTGTTTCTTTCAAAAAGGCACCCCAGTCCTGGGGACACTTTTAGTTATATTAGCATAAGACGGTGAGGAGATACCAAGAAGGGCTTATTTTCAGTGACTGCTTTTTCTTTTTTTAATTTATTTTTTAACGCGTATTTTTGAGAGTGAGAGAGACACAATCTGAAGCAGGCTCTAAGCTGTCAGCACAGAGCCCAACGCGGGGCTCAAACCCACGAGCTGTGAGATCATGACCTCAGTCGAAGTTGGACGCTTAACCGACTGAGCCACCCAGGGGCGCCTCTGTGACTATGCTTTACACTGTTTTTCTTCTGTACTAGTGACTTGAATCCTACCAAAAATTCCGGGCCAGTGATTATTCACGCAAGCAAGTGCGAAAAATATGGTATGTTCCCGTGAGCTGGGGCCACCCCATAGGTGGCTGAGTATTGGGGTGGCGGCGCTATGGCCTGGTCTCCCCATGGGCAGGTGTGTGGGAGGGTTACGTGGGTGCTCCATCATTTTCCTGTCTATGCTCCACGTGACCCCCCTACCCTGAAAAGGAGTCCTTCTGGAAGGCTTCACGACCTCCTGGGGGGCGTCTGCTCCCCTTTGACACGTGACTAGCCTGCTGGGTGGCTTTCTGCCTCAGCTTCCTGCTGCCGTGGGGGACCTGGGGTGAAGGTGGGTGCGGGTGGGAAGAAGGGCACACCCCTCTCTGGAGGAGCGATGGTTGGTGGTGGTGCGTGTGCGGCCAGCACGGGTGTGGAGCTGGGCGGAGAGGAGGCTCCTCGTCCAGGCCACGTTCTGACGGCTGCCCGATTCTCTCCCGCTTCTGGAACACGGCTTCAGCTGAGACCAAGTACCCCCACGAGGCTGCGTATGATGCTTTCCTCTGTGGCTCAGGTGAGAGTTGCTGTCGTTACACTTGGTGGGGGGAGGCTCACGCTTTATTGGGGATGATCCCCCCTCCCCAATCCCGAGGCTCTCCATTCATTTCTAGGTGGGTTGCACATCACAGAAATCATGGCTTTGCATGTTTTGATAAGGGGAGCTGGTCGAGGCTGGATGTCTGTTATATCTCTAGCGTTTTGTCCCCAGTTCTTCTGAAAGTGGCACATTTGCTCCTGTGGAGAGTACATGGGTGAGTGTTCCTTCCATCCCGTTACGGGAACGGGGCTCGCTGGGTGTGAGCTAAGGCGCCCGGCTCCTGCGGCTGTCCCAAAGGGAGCGTGTGGGGCGCTATGTACACGCAGTCCCTGCCCGGGGAAGCAGACTTCCTCCTCAGGGTGGCCTTCCCTGCTGGTCCTGGCCCCTGTGTTCCCACTGGGAACACTCACGGGCCGGGAGGCCGAGGTGGTAAGGCCAGCTGTGGCTCCTGACCCCCGCCTCCCAGTGTGTAAGCTTGCTTTGTTACCTGCCTGTTCTTCATCACTGTGTCACAGTGAGGTAGGAGGGCTAAGTGTCCAGGCCGATAAGGGACCCCTCCTGGGGGTCCCCACAGTCAGGCTGGGGAGAAGGGGAGGGACTTGGAATCGGGCATATAGGAAAGTGTTTCTAAAACCCCAAATTGGAATGCGTGGCGACGTCCTCCTCGATGCTTCCAGCATCCGCTCATAGGCGGTGACACCACACATGAAATACACATTCTGTAGCGCCAGCTGGGTGTCCGTGTTTGTTGTGTAGGATTTGGGCCAGGTGAGGAGCTCATCAGAATTGAAACACAGGGCCCTTGAGGCCGACTTGGAAACCTTTGCGGACTAGTGAAAGCTAATAACTTTGGACTAATCTGTTAACCTTGGTACTGCCTTTTTGTCTGTTTTGGTAATGGATGTTATGCATAGCAATCCTCTGTGACCTGTTGATGTGAGGCTTATAACTTAAATAGGAAGTCCGCCCCCTCTTGCTCCTCCCTGAGCTCTGACCGCATCTCCGTGCTCCCCGGGAGGTACCCACGTGCCAGACGGTGAAGGCAGCTAACAGCCCGAATGGCAGAAAATCTCCTCCGTTCTTCTCCCTGTCTTCTAGAACTTTTCCGGTCCAGATGACCCCAGTGTCCGACCTCCCATCCTCCTCCTTAGCGTCCGGAGGTGGCACCTGGGTGCCTTACATCCTTTTGTTTGATTGAGTCCTCGTGACCTAAAAGCCCTCCTAGATTTAGAGAAGTTCTGTGGCTGCTGGGCCTGCCTGGCTCCAAGGCCTGTGTCTTGTCACAGACCCGTGCTCAGGGGTCTGGTGGTGTCTGGACAGAGGCAGGGCGTGGTGGGTCGCGGGGTGAGGGACGGCCTTTTGGAATCAAGGGTGATGGTCCCATCAAGGGGTGATAAAGTGGACCTGGGGACAGCGGCCTCTCACGAATTCTCTGAGCCCATTGCTAATGTTTGTCAAGGGATCTTTACCAAAGTGGAAGTTCTGCTTTGGCCTGGGCCTGGAGAGAGCTCTGAGATTGGCCGCTTGAGGGAAGCACGTGGACTTGGAGGGAGGAAGGGCCTTCCCCTGTTGTCCCCGGACCCTCAGCTGTGGCCGAGGACCTGTGTGTAACCGCTGGTATGCCTGAGTGCTCCGGGCTTTTCTCTGTCCCCGTAGAGCTGGCTCCCTGCCTGAGCTGTCCTTCCCTCTGTACCTCGATGTGCTGGCTCCCTATGTGAACCAGGTGAATCTTATCCGAGCCGGGGTCCCTAAGATCGTGAGTAGCTTTTGTTTCGCTCCTTCCCCTACTCAGCCGCGTGCGGGGAGCAGTCTGGTTCAGGGGTCTCTCAGAAGGGGGCGCTCCCGCCCTGCTAGGCTTGTTCTGTGTCTTCCTGCCCAAACCCGCGTGGACGCGCTCGTTCCTTCCTTCCCCTCCCAGCCCAGACAGAGCCCTTCCTAGCCTCTCTCAGGGTCTTCAAACCCTGGGGTAGGTTGCCAGTAGGAATGGCAGAGAATCTCCTCCTTTCTTCTCCCTGTCTTCTAGAACTTTTCTGGTCCAGATTACCCCAGTATCCGACCTCCCATCCTCCTCCTCAGCGTCCGGAGGTGGCCTGGGGTCAGCGAGCAGCAAGTGTATCGTGAGTTTCAGAATCTCTGCAAGTTCGATGTCCGGCGACTGTCGCGGAGCCAGTTCCTGCTCTTGACCAATAAGTTCAAGGAGTAGGTGCCTGGGTTCTCAGCCCGTCCTCCCGCCCCGCAGCCCGCCCTGTCTCCTTGAGGCCTCCTGCGGCCTGCTCAGAGACGCAGGGCTGGTACTTGCACGCCTGACCCGAGACCCTCTTTTGGCAGCGCTCGGAGCATCCTGAGGGAGTACCGGGGCCACCCCACCCTGCAGATCTCCCTCTATCGGTACTGGAGACACTCCCCCGACATCAACTGCTTGTTGCAGTAAGTGACCAGGGCCGAGGCTGCCCTCTGGACTGGCCCGCGGCGCCAGCTGGGGCTGAGTGGGGCACGGTTCCCTGGCTAGCGTGTGGTCAAGGGGTCCTTGGCGAGTATGGTGGCCTGAACGTTAGTCAGTGAGCCCGGACAGGGCTCTAGTAAACGTCCGCTGTGTTGGGTGCTGGCCTAGGTTCTAGGCCTTCGTCAGTGAACAAAGCAGAATCTTGCCCTCATGGAACTCACACTCCAGTGGGAGGTGACAAGCAAGTGAATTGTGCGACGGATCAGGTGACAAGTGTCTGTTAAAAAGAAGAGCCCATCAGGAGGTGGGACTGGAGGGCCAGAGAGGGGTGGACGGTTAAAGCAGAAGGTGGGACCCCATTAAAGTCTCCAGGGAGGTGAGGGAACGAGCCAGGCAGAGCGCGGGGGAGGACCGTGTCCAGGCAGCGGGCGGAGGCCCTCGAGAGGGGCCACGAGGAGAGAAGGGACAGGTATGTGGGCTGGACGGGGTGGAGGGCTGCCGGTGAGGGCCGTGGGCGAAGCCGCGGGTGGTCGGAGGTTTTCAGCAGCGGTGGGACGCAGACTGCAGAGGACACGGAGGGCCAGGGGGGCAGTCGGGGAGCCAGGCGGGCGTGCCGTCGGCTTTTGGGACTTGGACTGCATGGCAGCAGAGGGGGGTGCCCAAGGGGGTCCCGGGCAGACCGGAGCGGGGTCGAGTTTGAATCGGGGTTTTTTGGCCCGTGTAACTGAAAGGTGGAGTTGCTTCGTAAGGGTTTCGGCTTGCCGGTTGGGAGCCGTATGTGTAGAAAACGGCATGCTTGAAGATGTTCGGCCCCTTGGCGATGTTTTCCTGCCTGCCAACCTCTGATGTAAACCGCTAGGAGGGCGACGGGTCCGGGTGGGTCTCGGAGCCCTTCTGCGCTCACGGCGGAAGCTCGCGCTGGGGAAGTGACGGGAAGACAGGACAGTCTGGGTCGACGGAGCGGGGGGCCCGCGTGTCTGGGCTTTCACACCTGCCAGCGCACACGTGGCCGTCCGGCCGGCACCAATGACCCGCGCTCTGTCTTGCAGGGTCTGTGGCGTGGTGGCCACCTGGGCCCTCCTCGCTCTCGTCCTCGGAAGACCTGACCCCTGAGCATGGCCTGCAGCCTCTGTCCCATCTCCGTGCCTCTCCGGGACAGCTGTCCGCATGTCCGCATGGGGCTCCTGTGGCTTTTGTGTAAATCGTACCTTTCTCTGCAGACCGATCTGTGCGGTCCTCATGAGGAACTTTGTTTCAAATGTGAAATTGTGTAACTGTTATCAACGATAAAGAAATCCTTAGAAGTGGAACTTTCGTGGCCCAGACTTTTCTTTTTGTAAATGGGAGAAGTTCCCACCTCTGGGAACTTAAGCTAATGTTCCAGAGGGTCTCATGTGCAGACAACTAGCATTGGACGCCAGGTGAACAAAGGGCCACGTTATTTCTGGGAGGGAAATTCTTGGCCAATCGGCTGGTTGGGATTTAAATCTGGGAAATGGCCTAAGTGTCCATGTACATCTGAGATGTTTTGATAACATTTTATGATTTGTAATGTTGACCAGTCCCTTCAGAAGCAAGAATTACCCAGGGGCGCCTGGGTGGCCCAGTCGGTTAAGCGTCCAGCTCTTGGTTTTGGCTCAGGTCGTGAGCTCACAGTTCGTGAGTTCGAGCCCCGAGTTGGGCTCCACATTGCTGGTGCATAGCTTACTTGGGATTCTTTGACCCTCTCTGGCTTGCTTGCTCGCTGGTTCTCAAAAAAGAAAAATTAAACAAAAAACAAAACTTCTCCATCCCACAGCTGTGTCCCCTGAGGGGCCAGGGAGACTCGGGTTATTTTGTTTCCTCTGTGGTGCTCCACACCCGCCATGCCCACACTGTACTCAGCTTTATGAGTAGCTGTTCTCCATCGGGAGCAGAACTTGGCTGTTTGTGCAATCTTGAAACTTCACTTATGATTCAGCAGAACCTTCCTAAATGGGGGCGGGGAGGGGGGTGCCGCTGTTTCCTCCATAAAACGGGAGTGTTAGTGGTGGCAGCCTTCCAGTCGGGAGCTGCCTGTCCTGAGGGACGTGAGCGCCAGACGGGGTGCTGTCCCTCGAGATTCGGGGCAGCTCATGGTCAGGCCAAGGACACCGAACTCTCAGGTGGCGGGAGGGAAGTTTTACCCCTTTGTCCACACAGCATCCTAGTGGGACGCCCCCCCCCCCTTCCCCAATCGGATGTCACTTTGTATACACTGAGGAGAGCTCCCTTTTCCCACGTGGGCTTTCGGGGCCCAGTCTAATTTAGATGGGCTCCGCATTCAGTGCTCAACACGAGAGTGAGGACAAGCTTAGGTCGGTGAGCGGAGTGACCGTTTTGGCTTTCCGGGGTCGGAGTGCGGTCCGAGCACTGTGAGCTGTTTTCTGTGGTTCGGGAGTGAAAGCGGCCTGTCAGGACTTTACCTCTTAGCAGTTCACGGGTCTTTACCCCTCCCCTGCTTCTCGCACCTTCGGTGGGGCATCTGCTGGTGCTGAGGGCACTGTCTGCTGTCCCTGCTGGGGCGGCGGGTGGGGGAGAGGGGTGGGGGCGGCGTGGAGGCGGCCGAGTTGCTCCAAGTCCGTGACTCTGCTTGGGTTCTAGCTCCTGATTCTCCTGGGGTTCGTTTGTTTTCTCTCTTTCAAGTTTATTCATTTATTTTGAGAGGAAGAGAGCCAGTGGGGGAGGGGCAGAGAGAGGGAGAGAAGCCATGCCGCCAGCAAGAGCCCTACGTGGGGCTTGAATCTCAAACCGTGAGATCATGACCTGAGCCGAAGTCGGAGGCTTAACTGACTGAGCCCCCCCCCGGGCGCCCCCTTCGTGGGGTTCTTGATCTGCGTGCTGCTCAGAAGTGCTGAGAGCAGGGAGAGCCCTGGGATGCCGGCGGGGGGCGGGGGGTGGCTTTTGCTGCCTCACCCTGCTTCCTCCTCCTCTTTGTGTAGGTCTCGGTAGCCAAGCTTCTCCTGTAGTTCTCTCTCCCATCATTAAATGAAAAATCCAAAGCAAAATGTAAACCGGATGCCTTACTCTTCCCTCTGCCCCCACCTGCCTCTCCCTGGGGCTCTGGCCCTCCTTCCCCTTTCAGGCTTCTTTCCCTTCAGCAGAGACTGGCGCCCCCCCCCCCCCTCCCCGCCCTGCAGAAAGTCTCCCTCTCTGCCGCCTCCCCTGCAGAGTCTTCCCTGGATTCCGCACGAGCATCCCTGAGCCTCTGGCCTTCCCGCTTTTGCTCCTGTCCTGTAGGTCGAGCATCCCTGAGCCTCTGGCCTTTCCGCTTTTGCTCCTGTCCTGTAGGTCGAGCATCCCTGAGCCTCTGGCCTTCCCGCTTTTGCTCCTGTCCTGTAGGTCGAGCATCCCTGAGCCTCTGGCCTTCCCGCTTTTGCTCCTGTCCTGTCGGTCGAGCATCCCTGAGCCTCTGGCCTTCCCGCTTTTGCTCCTGTCCTGTAGGTCGAGCATCCCTGAGCCTCTGGCCTTCCCGCTTTTGCTCCTGTCCTGTAGGTCGAGCATCCCTGAGCCTCTGGCCTTCCCGCTTTTGCTCCTGTCCTGTAGGTCGAGCATCCCTGAGCTTCTGGCCTTCCCGCTTTTGCTCCTGTCCTGTAGCTCGGTTCGGCACCCTCCTCTTCCCTCTGCCTGGCTCCTCCCCTTCACCCCTGAGACTCCGTTCAGCTGGCATCCCCTCTGGCTTCTGGATCTCTGCTGACGGGCTGGTGCCGTCGGGGCTCGGGCTCATCCTGCCTGTTAGAACCCCGAGCGCCAGGTGGCCGTGCTCCTGGCCTGTCCCCCTCACGGGTGGCTGCTCCGGTCCGAGGACCGTGTGTGGCTCTCCCGTGCTGCCTGTGCCTGGAGCCTCCGTTCTACTTGCAGTGGAGTTTGAGTTCTTCGGGGCTGCTCCTGGAGGCACCTTAAAAACGGAGTCTGCGGGCACCTGGGTGCTCAGTCCGTTAAGCGTCTGACTCCTGACTTCGGCTCAGGTCACCATCTGGTTCATGGGTTCAAGCCCCCAGTCAGGCTCTGTGCTGACACTGCGGAGCCTGCTTGGGATTCTCGCTCCCTCTCTCTCTGCCCCTCCCCCACTCACTCTCTTCTCTCTCAAAATAAATAAACTTAAAAAAGAAATAGGGAGTCTCATCATTCCACACAATTGACACGTTCTGCCCCTGCAAGAGGAAAAGGACACCCGGGAACCCCACACCTCCCCGGCCGAGGGGTGTCCTTACGACCCTCGGGGTCCCGATCAGATAGAAGTGACTTGATTCCAGTCCTTGCTCTTAGAATGTTTGAATCTTCTTTGTAGTTTAATCAATGAGATTTTTAACATGAGAAAGATCGTGACTGGAAATCCTCTTGAAATGATCAGCTTAAAATTAGCCTTCCTCTTTCGATCTTTCAAGTAGCTTTTCCCTGAGAGGTGCAAGTTCGTGTCATTCGTGATCCCCTTGGGAATACTTTTTGAGGAAGAAGCATCTGGGTAATTTTTCCGTAAACTTGGCTGAAAATCCAGGGCAATCTAATTAAAACGCTAAGTCCCTTTTGCCGCACAAGGGATGAGGATATGGGTGTCTTTGGGACCCTCACCCTGCCCACCACCTTCTCCAGCAGCAGTTACTAAGGACCTGCAGCCCTGCCAGGTAAGTGTTAGTGTCCCCACCTTGCGACGGAGAAGCAGAGGCCGAAGCAGGCTCTGGTGGATGCAGAACTTGTGGGCAGTGACCCACAGCCTCTGCTGGTGGCCCTGCACCGTCACTGGGTCTCTGGAACACCGCGGTGCCTACACAGTGTCAGCTGGGGGTCCGCCCTGGGCAGCTCGCACACACAGACTTTCATGCACCCCAACCCCGCCGCCTGAGCTCTTATGATTTGCCTTCACCCCTTTTCCTAGAGAGAAATACATGGTCCTAACATTTGGGAAAGAGCACAGGGGGAGCTGGGCTCAGCCTGCTTTTTTTTGATTTTTAGGTTAATTAAAAAAAATTTTTATTTTTTACATTTATTTTTGAGACACAGAGCACGAGCAGGGGAGGGGCAGAGAGAGAGGGAGGCACAGAATCTGAAGCAGGCTCCAGTCTCCGAGCTGTCAGCACAGAGCCCAATGTGGGGCTCAAAGTCATGGTGCCCCTGTACATTAAAAAAAAAAAGTGGGGGGGGGCAGAGGCGCCTGGGTGGCTCAGTTGGTTGAGCGTCTGACTTCAGCTCAGGTCATCTCGCAGTCTGTGAGTTTGAGCCCCGCGTCGGGCTCTGTGCTGACAGCTCAGAGCCTGGAGCCTGCTTCGGATTCTGTGTCTCCCTCTCTCTCTGCCCCTCCCCTGCTCGTGCTCAGTCTCTCACCATCAAAAAATGAATAAACGTTAAAAAAAATTTTAAATATGTTGCAGAGAACAGAAGAAAAAGCAGGCACTCATTCTCTCCCTACCTTAATATCATTTTGGACTTGCTCTTTAAAACATTTATGTGTGCACACTGTACAAATCTTCGAGTGCATATTCCTTCATCCACGAAGACTCGCTAAGCACCACAGAGACTTGCTGGGCGTGGGGCACTGTCCCAGGGCGGGGTGGGGGGTGGTTACGAGAGCACAGAAAGGTGGTGCTGAAAAGGCACGTCAAGGGTAGCTCAGAGCCAGCAATGGAGAAAACGAAAGAACGGGGTAGTTTGTGACGTTAGAGTGTCCAGGGGGCTCACGGAGGTACTGTGTGAGCAGAGACCTGGCGGGAGAATAAGCCTAGGATGCCTGCGGAGAGGTCTCCAGGCACGGCTGCAAAGGCCCTGGGGCAGGGGAGTGCCGGCTGCCCAGGTGGGTGTGGTGGGAGCAGAGGGCTGGGCGGCAGGGAAGCGAGCATCTGGCCAGGCCCCGTTGATGCTTTTATCAGAGGACTGAAACCAGGGGAGGATTCGGAGTGGGGGTGGGACATGACTGGCTTGGGTTTTATTTTTTTATTTTTTAAGTTTTGGTTTTAAGTTTATTTAGAGAGTGCGCACAGGCGGGTGAGGGGCAGAGAGAAGGAGAGGCAGAATCCCAAGCAGGTTCCACACCATCAGCACAGAACCCAATGCAGGGGCTCGGACCCATGAACTGCAAGATCATAACCTGAGCCGAAGTCGAGAGTCGGACACTTAACCGATGGAGCCACCCAGGCACCGCTAGGTTTGTATTTTAATTCCAGTTTAGGTTTTATCTATTTTTTTTTTTTTAACGTTTATTTGTTTTTGAGAGACAGTGCGAGCAGGGGAGGGGCAGAGAGAGAGGGAGACACAGAATCTGAAGCAGCTCCAGGCTCTGAGCCATCAGCACAGAGCCCGATGCAGGGCTCAAACCCACAAACCAACAGTGAGGTCATGACCTGAGCTGAAGTTGGATGCTTAATCGAGGGAGCCACCCAGGTGGCCCTAGGCTTGTATTTCAATTCCAGTTTAGGTTTTATCTATCTTTTTATTTTTTTAACGTTTATTTGTTTTTGAGAGACAGTGCGAGCAGGGGAGGGGCAGAGAGAGAGGGAGACACAGAATCTGAAGCAGCTCCAGGCTCTGAGCCATCAGCACAGAGCCCGATGCAGGGCTCAAACCCACAAACCAACAGTGAGGTCATGACCTGAGCTGAAGTTGGATGCTTAATCGAGGGAGCCACCCAAGTGGCCCTAGGCTTGTATTTTAATTCCAGTTTAGGTTTTAAAGGGGTGGGCTCAGGCCTTGTGCGGCTGAGGGCAACCGGTTAGGAGGCTGTTGGGATCACGCGGGGCTCGGAGCCGGCATCGCAGCAGTGGGCAGCCAGGTGCCTTTTGACAGCAGAGCCCCTGTGGCTCCCTGAGCACGGGGTCTGAGAGCAAGGGGTTGCGTGTCTGTGGCCTGGGCAGGTGGAGGTGCAGGGTCACCCTATGAATGCGGGGTCTTCGGTGCCTGTGAGCAGAGGACACTGTTTTCATTGCGATAGTGTCTGTCATTTATGGGTGACGAGGGAAGAGGTGCTCAGGGGAGGCAGAAGAAGGTGCGTCTCTCCCAAGGCCCCTGGAGCAGGCAGAGGGCCAGGCTGGTCGGGTTCTGCCACCAGATCCCCCCCCCCCCCCCCCCGCCGCACAGCTGGGGCCCCTTCACTAGTTGTCTAGTTGTCATGCGTCCCCACCCCGGAGCCTCCCGGCCGGCTCTGATGTGGTTAGTGTATTGTCCAAGGAATGCTTTGGTTTTAAGAGAGGCTTCTAGGGGGAGAAAACCAAGGGGCTGTTGCCACGTGGGCGAGGGAAGTTCCTCCAGGAGAGGCTGCGGTCTGGGTTGCTCAGATGCCAGTGCCCCGAGGGACCAGACCGAGCAGCAGACACCCCTGCTCTGGGCACATCCGACCTCGGCATCATCTTGGCTTCTCCGCTGGCACCCAGGGGAACGGCTGCCGGTCACTTCGTCCCACCCCCTGGGGACTGCGGTGCCAGCAGGAAAGGGTGGGGGGCCTGGAGTCCAGGCAGTGCTCTCCTCCCCCCGCCGTGCCCGCTTCATCCCTTGGAGGAAGGGGACCGTGTCTGAATCCCCACAGAGTGGCCGAGGCCCTAAGGAGGACTTTCTTGCCGCAGAGCTCAGCCCTGGGGCCTGGGGCCAAAGCTCAGCTCGGAAAGTGCTCCTTTCCGGGCTCCGTGAGGATCCCCCGGCGAACCCAGGGAAGATCACCGGACAAGGAAGTTCTAGTGTTTCCGCACTCCTTGGCTAAATACCATCATGGAGTCACCCTGCAGTCACATCCGAAGGTATTTCTAAAGGAATCTGAGACACTTGGCGGTTAAGTTACAGGCCACGTGGGGCTCTTTCAGTATCCCTTAAAATCTTCCCGGATTGGTGATCGTTTACTTACCCGTAGGTCAAGCTTGTGCTAAAACCCGAGACCTACGCTGGCGTTTGGAAAGAAAGTATGAGAAACTTGTTTGTTTTCCTTACTCCTAAAAATTTCATTTTGGAGCACCTGGGCGGCTCAGTTGGTTAAGTGTTCGACTTTGGCTCGGGTCATGATCTCACAGTTCGTGGGTTCGAGCCCCGCGTCGGGCTCTGTGCTGACAGCTCAGAGCCTGGAGCCTGTTTCGGATTCTGTGTCTCCCTCTCTCTCTGCCCCTCCCTGCTCACACTCTGTCTCTCTGTCTGTCTCTCTCTCAAAAATAAATAAACATTAAAACAAAAGTTTCATTTTATAATGTGCATGTTAGTACATGAAGCACACCAACTTATCGGGAGATCACACCTGGGTTAATGCTCAGCCCTTTCGTGATAAGAGTAAACCTCACTTGGAGACAGATCACTTCCTTGATTTCAATGTCAGTGTTGAGTTTGGCAAGGATAGGAAAAGCCTTGGGAGGCTGGCTGGAAGCGAGCCCTGCCCGGACCTACAGGCAGGATGCTCGAGGATGCTCATGATGGATGCTTCCGGAAGGGGGGTCCCTGTTCTTGGGACGTTCTGGGTGGAGCGCAAGAGGCTTTACCATCTGGCAGGTGGAAGCTCACACACTCCGTGGGGGAGTCCTCCTCTCCCTCCAGACAGGGGTTCAGGACCTTCTATGGCACAAAGCTCAGTGGGCAAAATAATCGTGTCTGATCAAGGTGGTCGGGTGGGAAAGCGCTGGAGCTGGCAGCAGACAGATTTCAAGTACCATGAAATGTCATTCAAAGTGCTTTTTATGTGAGTGTTAGTCACTTCTGTCTGAGGACCGAATCCAAGAGGGTCCCGGGACCTGCGAAGCTCGGGTCCACAAAACCGAAGATGCACACTTGCAGCTGTGGTGGGAGCCCCCGCCTCCACAGTCCCACGCACCAACTCCACGAGCCGTGCTGTGGTCTGGCAGCCGGTCCGAGGGCCTCCACGGGGCTTTCCCTGGGTGCCTCACCGGTTGTCAATCCAGGCACACACAGGCTCGGGTGTGCGTCTCCTATATGTCTACAACTCCACCGAATCCCTTGCTGCAAACTCCCGTTCCACCCAATGCGGAAGGGGAACTCACCACAGTAGCAGGAAAAGTCTGGTACATGCGGGGCTGTCTCCCTGTTGTCTCCCCTTCCTCGCCCCTCGGCCCCCAGCTCTGGGTGCTGGATGCAAATAGCACCCTGGCCTGTGCTCCTGCCTGTCATCTGCAGCCCCAGCCGATCGCCACGAGCTTGACTGCGGTTTCTGCAGAGCCGGGACCTCTCCGTGGGCGCCCCTTTGTAGCGCCATCCAGGGCTGGGCGCCGTGGCTTCCTGGGCTTTGCTGGCCAGCCCACCTGTGCCCCTGCTCCCAGCCACTGTGCCGGGTGGCTTTCTCTGATCCTCTGACATCCATCCTCCAGTCTTGGTTCCTCCCTTATTCCCATTGTGCTTCAGGTAGCTAGGTTTTTCACGCTGAACCCTAAGGGACCAGACATGCTTCATTCCCCCACCTTGTCACCGTCACAATCTGTGCCTGTATTGCCCCAACTTAGACCAGTGGGAGCCCTTTCCAGTCCTTCTGACTCTAGTGCTGCTGCTAGGCATAATTTGTAAGTAACGTTCTTAGAAAGTTTCTTCCTCACCTCCCTGGCTTGCATTCAAGGTCACGTCTACAGGGAGCCCCCCCACCCCACGATGTCTAGTTCAACTCTTCCCCCCATCTTATCCCTCTATTGTGCTTCGGTTTTATTTGTAGCACTAATCAGCACCTTACATGCAGTTCATTTCTTAGCTTGTCTTTCCACTGGAATGTCAGCTCCGTGAGGACAAGGTCTTTGTCTCACTTACTGTGGTGTCCCCAGTGTTTCATGATGAATCAGACTCCAGGCCTGGAGCATCTGATGGACGGCCCCTCAGTCCTGTGCCACATGTGGTTGTCAAGAGGAGAGACGGTGGGTGTGGGGGAGGGGGTGCCTTCTTTTCTTTTTACACCATGAAAAGGCAAGAGGGCTTTTGGCTGCTAGGTCAGAAAAAAAGGTCACAGACTAAAAAGAGAAATATCCTCCCATATTATTTTATCATAAACAAGGACTGCAATTAGTAGGTAATTGAATGCCGTCAGGAAGAGTGACTTTAAATTCACTTGAAACCAACGTGATTTTTTTTTTTAATTTATTTATTTTGAGAGAGAGAGTACACGGGGAAGGGACAGAGAGAAAGGAAGAAAGAGAATCCTAAGCGGGCCCTGTGCCGTCAGGACAGAGCCTGACGTGGGCCCCAATCCCACAACCCGCAAGATCATGACCTGAGCCAAAACCAAGAGTCAGGTGCTTAACGGACGGAGTCACCCGGGCGTCCCAAGGTGATTTTTACTTTGGCAGAAAATTTGTGCAAATTTAATTGGCCTGTGTTCAGTCAGTACAGTCAGCAAGTAAACGAGTGTATTTACTTAGAACTTCACTTCCCAAGCTATCCGTGTGAGTAGGTTGTTTCTCATGGATACATTAAGAATTTTTCTGGAAAAGTGTTGGGCACGTGCTTACTTCGCTCTCAAAGCCTTCCAGGTCAAAACCTTCTGAGATGGGCACTCGGCTGCACAGCTTTGCTGCTCGATCATTTTTTTGTTCGCGTGCTGGGGGAGGATCTGGAACGGTTTTCTAAGTAAAACTCTATCTCAGCCTGCAAGCACGTACCTCCCTCCGCAGCTGGAATAGTCATCTGTTGAGTTTCGAGTCCGAATCGCAGCTAGGGTCCTGAATTCCCACAGAAGGTCCCGCATCCTGTCATCTGGCCAGTCCCTTTCGAAGCCCGCGTGTCCGTCTGTCACCAGCCCGGGATCTGCCCATCCACCCCCGCCTTTTCGGGCGGTTCCCCTCCGGCTGCTCCCTGATCGGTCTCGATCAAGTGCCCGTCTCGACCCAAGCTGCAGACATAATTCGAAGGACTCGCGGTGCATTTCATTTCTTAGATGTTCTGTTAACTCCACGGACCCAGCTGGATTACCAGGAAGCCTCTGACTCGGTGTCTACCCCCTGCCACCGCGCTGGAATTCTGCTGTGTGCTTAACTTTAGAAGAGACGTGAGATATGTCACACAATAGAATATTATCTGGCAAAAAAAAAGGAATGAAGGGCTGATCCGTGCTACCACATGGATTGAAGGCCTCATGCTAAGTGAAAGAGGTCAGTCACGAGAGACCATATGTTGTATTTACCTGAAATGTTCAGAGTGGGCAAATCATGGAGACCTCAGAGAGAGTGGATTCATGTTGCCGGGGAAGGGGGAGTGTGAGCTGAGGGGACGGGCTTTCTTTTGGGGATGATAAAAGCGCTCTAAAACCAGACGGTGGTGATGGTCACACCATTCTGTGAATGTGACCAAACCCACCGGATTGTATGCTTTAAATGTGTAAATATGATGGTACATGACTTATATCCCAGCAACAACGTTTGAAACGACAAGAGTCATAAAAAACACCACCTGATGACTGATTTCAAAGTCTTTGCTCACGGTATCACTGGGAACATCCACGTAGAAATTCTGTTCAGAGAGGGTGAGGGGTTGGGCGTGTGCCTTCCCCAACTGCACCGCGGCCCCCAGCGAGGAGCTAGGCAGCTTACAGAGAACACACGTCAGGGGCCCTTGACCTTCCTCGCCCATCCTACCGGTGCCTTTTCTGATTTAGGCTTGTATCTATTTCCGCATTTTTGCATAATTTATGTGTCTTAGCTACATCACATCCTTTGTGGAATATAGGCAAGTAGAATGAACACACACACACAGGCATTCCTGAAGGCTGCACACAGGTAATAACTTCCTCGATTCTTCCATTTCCCCTGTGAAGCACCTCCCAGGTAGCCATGGTTACTCCTCTTCCATGGTTTGGGAGAGGCAACTACCTCTGAGTTCTGGAGTGAATTGGCCACTAGGTGACCTAGGCCCCCCCGGAGACAAAGGAAAGGAGACTTGGGCACGGGTGACTCTCCACGCCGAATTACCAGCGGTCTGGCTTGGAACGGGGCACTCTAATGTTTGTGCTTTTTGCCTGAGAATCAAGTTTCAGAATGCCATTAGAAAAATCTAGTAGGTTGACACATTTATATCACGTAGATCTAACATTTTTGGTGAAGCCTTGTAGTGACTCTGCCCTCAAGATAATTAGCCACCTCTTAGACAAATTCTGTACTTTTAGGAAGGTTATCAAGATTCAGGAAAGGGGGATTTCAGTTACCTCCAAGGGAAAGATGACAGAAGAGGGTAATGAGTATAATCATTAGAACCATTTATTAAAAGCAAAAAAGCCACGTAACGGCACCAAAATCCAGAAACCAAACAGGGTTTTCCACTGGCCAACTGTTTTCTCTGGTGGCCTCTTTAGGCCTGTTCTACAGGAATATCCTTTTAAAAATACTCAACGGGCAAAAAGATTAATGTCCCAAACCCCCCTTCTTCTCCCCTTGATTCTATCCGGATACTTTCATAAAGAAGGTTAATAGGCTTGTTTTCTGTCTTTCTCCTTGAACTTTTCTTTTTGGCTTTTCTTCGCATTTGACTATCATTCTTGAGACGGGCCTTCCTTCCCTCCTTACCAACCCTTGCCAGATTTGTCCACCTAATCCTGACTCTCGTTTGCTCTCTCTGAGCGGGAACCGGAGGCCCTGGCGGCAGGGGCATGTTGCCGACAGACGATGCTTTGGCATCACAGACAGGTGGCAATTGTCGGGAGACTCAAGTTACTGGAAGGTGTTTGAGGAAATCATCCCGATACCATCCCTGTGTCTGTCAAAGCAAAACCGGAATTATGTTGAGTAAAATGTCTCTCAAAAGTCCACACTTGGTGGGGGCGCCTGGGTGGCTCAGTCGGTTGAGTGTCTGACTTCAGCTCAAGTCATGATCTCACCGTTCAGGAGTTCAACCCCCGAGTCAGGCTCTGTGCTGACAGCTCAGAGCCTGGAGCCTGCCTCGGATTCTGTGTCTCCCTCTCTCTCTCTCTCTGCCCCTCCCCCACTCACTCTAGCAACAAAACAGAGCCAGAACATAAGCTTTTCTTTGGTCTTTAGAGCTTTCTTTATGTTATGATAACTTTTATGTGCTTCCCTTTTTGTCGTGTCTCTGTTAACAATGCAGAAGGAGCCCACCTCTCAGTGCCCCGGAAGGAGAAAGAGACTGTTGTAATTGGCTGTCTTCGTTGTCAATCATCTTGGGGCATAAAAGAGGGAGACAGGTCGCCTCATGGGAGGGGAGCTATTGGTTGGGCCGGGTGGCCTTTGTCCACCCTCATAAGGCCATCGGTCCCCCAATCTCTGCTTGTACCTCTGGAACACTTCAAGGGGAAACACTGGTGGAGGGGTGTGAGCAACTGGGGTGATAGCTGAACAGGGTGATGTTATCTTGTGTGGAAAACAAAGGGACTTCATTAAAACCCCTTTTGAGTGCTGCCCCTTAGAAATTCAGAATCTCTCGGGGCGCCTGGGTGGCGCAGTCGGTTAAGCGTCCGACTTCAGCCAGGTCACGATCTCGCGGTCCGTGAGTTCGAGCCCCGCGTCGGGCTCTGGGCTGATGGCTCGGAGCCTGGAGCCTGTTTCCGATTCTGTGTCTCCCTCTCTCTCTGCACCTCCCCCATTCATGCTCTGTCTCTCTCTGTCCCAAAAATAAATAAACGTTGAAAAAAAAAATTAAAAAAAAAATTCAGAATCTCTCATTTGCTGACTTTTTAAAACAGCCTATTTAACTAATTTGGTTAGTAATTAAGGTAAGGGGATCTTCCCTGGTCTTTTTTTTTTTTTCTTTTTTTTTTTTAATATTTTTAATCTTTATTTTTGAGAGAGAGAGAGAGAGAGGGAGAGAGAAAGAGTGTGTGTGTGTGAGCAGGGGAGGGGCAGAGAGAGAGGGAGACACAGAATCTGAAACAGGCTCCAGGCTCTGAGCTGCCAGCAGAGAGCCCAACGCGGGGCTCGAACTCACAAGCCGCGAGATCATGACCTGAATCGAAGTCGGATGCCTAACTGCCTGAGCCGCCCAGGCACCCTTCTTCCCTGGTCTTTTGGGTAAAATTCCCCTAAAAAGAGATAAAAATGCAACTTCTTACAGAAGCAGGGAAACAAAAGAATACAAATCATTAGAATGATTTCCACGTTTGGAAAACTGAAGTCGCCACTTGAGGGCACCAAAAAATAAGAAATCTAAAAGGGCTTTTCTCGTTGCCTAAAGGTGGAGTCATTTAAAACTCCATTTTTTTTTTCCCCCCAAATGGAGGGAGAGATGCTACTTTTTGAAATAGGTTTTGATGTATTTTTGTTCTCAGGAGAGTCTGTGACCCGTGTCTCTCTTCCTCGGCCTGCGACAGACATCATTGCTCACACTAGGGCTTAAACCAGTTTAAGAAAGCTTTCGGAGACAGTCGAAAGAACGGCTTCCTGGGGGCTGTTTGGTGGGACTGTAAATATCCATAGCTCTGGCCTGGAGGACCAGGCGTGGAGTGTCCCTTTTAAGATAGACTGGACGTTCAGGGACTGATGCTGGCTAGGACGTCCACGCTGGGGCTGGCCTGGGGCCTGGGGAGGAAGGCTCAAATGGGAGTCGCTTGACACGGTGCTCAGACCCAGGCAGTGGAGAGCCCAGAGGATCCGAGGATGTGCAGGAGAGGGGGTCTGCTCTGCTTCCTGGCTCGGACCCCGGGTGGAGGGGCCCTGGGACGGCCTGCTTTGTTGGCAGGGCTGAGAACATCCTGCCGGGGTAGCGGTGGGATGGGGCAAGGAGACGAGCCTGAGCCAGGCCAGGTGGGCATGCGGAAGCCCAGAGGCCGGAGGCTTGGGAGACAGCCTAGAGGAGGGGGTAAGGGAGGGGACAGCCTGGGGGAGGGCGGTGGCAGTGGTGGTGCCCTGGGGCCTTGCTGCCGGTGGCAAAGGGCGAGCCCCACGCAGGCTGCCGGGAAAGGGGACTCCACTGACAGCCCATCAAGGCTCAGGGATGCCCCAGCGACCTCGCTGAAACTTCCTCGTCCCCTTCACATGGGGGTCTGACGCGTCGCGGCCTCGCAGCTCTGCAGCTCGTCACCCTCTTGCCGTTTGCTCTTGCCCGGCGGTCCCCAGCTGCCACCCACCTTGGTGTTTGCCTCCCCGACAACCTGACTCAACACGGCCCCTAAGGCCCCAAGGTCCCTTAGCTGCCTTGCACGTAGCATCTGCCCCTGCCCCTTCAGGGGCGGGAGGGAGAGGGCTCTTCGGTATGGAGCTGAGATTTGAAAGGACCGAACTGAAAGTCATCTTCTTGCCTTCTTACCCGAAGGAAACTAGTTAAACCGGAAGAGACGGGTACGGTTGGGGCGCCGAGATTAAGGCTGTTTCCAGGGCAAAGTAGGTAAAGGGAATTTGAGAGCAAATCAGCTCACTTCTAGGAAATTAAAGGTGGATGTGTGTCTGCATATCTGGAATCAGAGCCAATCCCTTTCCGTCCGATTCGCTTCCCATTGAACTTGTCTGGGCCGCTTTTGACTTGTGAGTCTTGTGTGACCCGAGCGACCCCCACCTCTGTGGCACCACCCAGAGAGCTGGCCCCGCGTTGCTAGTGGGATGGAGCCTCGGGAGGAGAGTCACCTCTTTGTGGGTTGGACAGTGCCCCCTTCAACTGCACCTGCGCCCGGAACCTCACGATATGAAATTACTTGCAAACGAGGTCTTGGCAGAAGTAATTAAGGGTCGAGCTGAGGTCATACTGGAGTCAAGTGGGCCCTACGTCCAATGAGAGGGTCCCTATAAGAGGCAGAAAAGGACACACACAGGGACCGGGGGAAGGAGGCTGTGGAGACGGAGGCAGGGGTTGGGGGACATCCAGGGACACCAGGAGCCACTAGAAGCTGGAAGAAGCAGGGGAGGACCCTGTCCCAGACACTCCGGAGGGAGCGTGGCCCTGCTGGCACCTTCTGTCCTCTGGAGCTCTGGGAGAATACATTTCTGTTGTTTTAAGCCACCCAGTTTGTGGTCCTTTGCCACGGCAACTCTAGGAAACGAACACACTCTCCAGTATAATTGTGGTGAGAACGGGCCCAGCCCTAGCAATTCCAGGCTCAGCTAAGAGCACGCAGACCCTACATCCCGATATCCAGACGTCCCCAAACAAGCTCCCCTCCATGCCACCTGGCATGTCTATTATCAAAAAACCACGCAAAAACACAGCACATGTCGGCGGGGATGGGGAGAAATTGGAACTCTCCCACATTGCTGGTGGGCGTGGAAAATGGTGCAGCCCCCGTGGAAAGGAGTTTGGTGGTTCCTCGAAGAGTTACTCATGGGACTCGGGCTGGATCGGGCAATCCCACTCCTTGGTATACACCCCCCGAGCGGGACTCCCAGCGTGTTCCCAGCTGTATTGCTCGCCGTCGCCGAAAGGGGAGGAACAAACCAAGTGTCTGTTGACTGAAGAAAGGATAAACCAAACACGATGTTACCTACGCCGAATATGATTCAGCCTTAGGAAATTCAAAAAATTTGTCAATGTTTATTTTTGAGACACACACACACACACACACACACACACACACACAGTGTGAGTGGGGGAGGGGCAGAGAGAGAGGGAGACACAGAATCCGAAGTGGGCTCCAGGCTCCGAGCCATCAGCACAGAGCCCGACACGGGGCTCGAACCCACGAACTGTGAGATCATGACCTGAAGTCGGATACTCAACCCACTGAACCGCGCAGGCGCCCCTACCCTCAGGAAATTCAGACACGTACTACAACGTGCATGACCCTGGACAACAAACATACTGCTAAGTGAAATAAGCCAGACCAAGAACAAATACCGTGTGCTTCTCCTTACGGGAGACACCCAGAGTGGGGAAACTCCCAGAGACCGAAAGCAGGGTCAAGGTCACGGGCGCTGGGGCAGGAGTGGGGGCGTTAGTGTTCCTCGGGGACACAGTTTCTGTTTGGGAAGTTGAAAAAGTTCTGGAGACGATGGTGGTGGTGGCAGGAAGGGCGGTGGGACTGTCCGGAATGCTGCTGAACTGGGCGCTGAAAAAAGGTTAAAACGGTAAATTTTAGGTTATGTCCGCACGTGCCCCGCTGCTGAACTCTTAACTATGCTCCGTCCTTCTCCTTAACAGATACACCTTTGTAACAACTGGAGGGCCAGGGCCAGGGGTGGGTTTAGAATTCTGGGACACTCTGGAGCCGTGTGCCAGGATGTGGCCGTGCACGGGGAGCTGGCCCCTGGCCTTCGTCCTGCCCTCCTCTCTTCCTGAACTTGGCCCCATCCCTCTCCATGGGCAGCGAGGGGCCTCGCTGACGTGTGTGACACGTGCTTACCCCTGGAGGCACACCCATTGCAAACGGCACACTTTGGGGGTGCCTACCGGCAGTGTAGCTCGTCCTCAGGGGGTGGACCCAGGGTTAAGGGCTGTGCAGGCCCTGGGAGCAGTCCCCACTCCGCATGCGCACTAGACTTTTCAGTAACGCTGAGCGCTGTCTGGCCGATGACGCCCAGAGCGTGAGCTGTCGGAGGAGTGCCACAGGCCAGGCGCACGACTTGGGGCCCACAGACTATGGCGGATGGCACGTGATGGAAGAGAGCCACTAGGGGCCTTCAGAGTGTGGGGCTCAGGACAGGGCCCCACGTAAGCAGGCCTAGTTATCCAGTATTGGATAATTTGGGACACCCGCTGCCGTGGTGAGGCTTGACGTGGCCTTGGAGAGGCTACTGGAACTTGATGTGGATCCTCATCTGGCCTCTCGGCCACGCAGAACCCAGGCTCCTTCCACACGGGGGGATAGTACATGTCATGAAGCCTCACTCTCCTGGCCCACCTTCCTCCGGGCTGTGGGCGTCTGCCCTGGGTGCAGCCAGCTGCTCTGCCGGGTCCTGACTTGGCCTCAGTTGCTGGTGACAAGAGGGAGCAGGGACCCTGAGAATCTGTGCTCTGGTCGGGGTGGTGGTTGGGGAGGCCGAGAGCCCCCAGGGTGGCAGGACCGCACCCCGGTCCTGGGCGAGATGCGAGTGAAGGAACGGCTTGGTAGAGGCAGGAGCTCCGATGGAGCTAATTCTGCTGCACGATTTTAGCATCAGGCAGTTGTTTTTGGCATCCTAACTTAGCCTGGATTTTTCTGTCCTGGAGATTCTGTGAGCTAGCTAATATCCTTGTACTAAATCCCCTTTCTACTCAGATCAGCTGGAGTCTATTTCTGTTTGCAGTTAAGAACCCTCACTGTCCTTGGCTCATGTGAAGTTTAGGGCCAGCCGTGCCTGCTAAGTACCTTTTAGGTGTACCAACTACGGCTTCTGAGAACGTTCCTAAAACCTTGATGGGGAGAAGGGTACCCCCCAACGCAGCTCTTCTTTTTAAAATTTATTTATTTTGAGAGAGAGGGAGAGAGCATGAATGTGTGAGCAGGGGAGGGGCAGAGAGAAAGAGAGAGAGGGAGAAAGAGAATCCCAAGCAGGCTCCGCACTGTCAGCTCAGAGCCCCGCGTGGGGCTCGATCCCACCAACGCTGAGATCATGCCCGGAGCCAAAATCAAGAGTCAGACGCCTAACCGACTGAGCCATCCAGGCGCCTCCCCCCCCCCCCCCCCCCCAATGCAACTCTTAAAAGGAAAGTCCTCCAACAACCCAAGACTTCACTGACAGGTAAGTGGATAAGCAAAACGTGCTGCATACACATCCCATTCCATGTGATGGAATATCATTGGGTTCGAAGAGAAAGGCAGTTCTGACACCTGCCACAATGTAGAGGAACCTTGAAGATGTGCTAAGTGAATCCAGCCAGACACAGAAGGGCAAATACTGTCTGCTCCCACTTACGTGAGGTCCTTAGAGTAGTCAGGCTCATAGGACAAGGATCAGAGCTTGCCAGGGGCGGAGGAGAGAGAGGGAGGGAGAGTTAATGTCTAATGGGGACAGAGCGTCAGTGTGGGAAGATGCAAAATAAAATGCTGAGGACGGTCCATTCATGTACCCGCTCACTGGGACCGAAATGTTGCTGCTGGTCGGGGCGGGCAGCCTGACTAGCCAACTGTTACCTCAGGACTCATTGTGGATGGGGCTGCGGCAGTGAGGTTGTGGGTGCTCGTTCATGCGGGTGCCATGTGTCCATCACCCCAGGAAAAGCTTGAGGAAGCTTGAGAGTCGAGAGGTTGGCAGAGGTCTGCAGTGGGGAGAGGGTGTGCTTGGGGGCTCTCACCATGGCTTCCAGAAGCGGAAACCAGAGTGCATGCAGGAAAGGGGCAGGGCTACAGGGGTGGACCTGTGTGTGTGTGTGCGGGAGAGAGAGAGAGAGAGACAGACAGACAGACAGACTAGGGAGACTAGTGATGAGGTCACATAGCCTCTTGTTGGTTTGTGATGGCTCACAGGAAAACATCTTTCTGGAGAAACAGACTGGGGACAGAGTCCCAGATCCTCTGTTGTGGAGGGAAGCTAGGCACAGGACACAAAGATTTTCTAGTATTCCCAATATTCTGTCTTCTCACCACTGTACCTTGAAGGCTCCTCTCCAGACCCCTGCCTGCACTGCTCAGTAACCTAATGAAGTTACAGGGGGAAGAAAAGAGAGGCTGCAGTTTGCCAAGATGGAAAGAATCAGGCACGTATTTGCGGAGCGATGTCGCCACTGAAAGTGACTGGGTACGTGATGGCAGGCTGGGAAGAAGGTGAGGAGCCACGTGGACCAGCGAGGCACGGGGTCGTGGGCACGTGCTGCAGGGTGGGGGGGGGCAGCCTGGGCAAGACTCAGCCCCGAGCCACCCTGCTTGCTGT